>NC_085025.1:1703898-1878898 GCF_963692335.1 Osmerus eperlanus
TAATCCGAAGGTTGCCAGTTCGATTCCCGGTCATGCCAACTGACGTTGTGTCCTTGGGCAAGGCACTTCACCCTACTTGCCTCGGGGGAATGTCCCTGTACTTACTGTAAGTCGCTCTGGATAAGAGCGTCTGCTAAATGACTAAATGTAAATGTAAGGTGACAACCCATCAGGGCACACCGCAGATGGTAGTGAAAGTGTGTGTGTGTGTGGGAGGGTGCTGACATTCAACACATTCAATAAATAACGTACAATTAACAAAAGGCTTTCAATTTGTTTCTCAACCACAGCTGCTGGAATGACTGGTGAAAATGCCGAAATATGCAAACGAGCTCATCTGAGACTTGCAGTGTTCCTGTCAGCAATGGCTCTTAGACTGAATATCATCAACACGGATCATTCTGACGTGTCCAAAATCCCCAAATCATTGTTGAGTCACAACAATCTGATAAAGGTAAAAGGAAAGGCATCGAAAATCCCATGTTCAGATTGAAGAAGAAGGAAAAACCAGCTGTCGAAAGCAAACGAGGGGTAAGTGTGAGAGCAGGAATGTGCCGGAAACAAGAATTCTCGTCACCAGACCGTGAACACACCAGTGTCATTCTGACCCAACATGGGGTGGCACAGAATCACCTCCCTCTCCTCCCTCCCCTCTATCATTTCTGAATGTATGAAAGCAGAACCAATGTCAGACCAGGAGAACTGGTGTGTCAGATTAGAGGACCTCTTTACTCTGCACACAAGGCAACTGGAAGATAAACTCTAGCTATGGCCAATGGTTTTGGAATGGCTAACCTGCAAAACTGAGATTTCCACATTAAGCTGGGAATACTTTAAAGATTATCCAGCAGCATTCGATATAAGGGAACCAATTTCACAGTTTAAATTATTATGTTCAGTGCTGGTTCATTTTGAAACATTACTTTAAGATGTATTTATCATATGTTATTTTGCTCTCTTTTCGGTTATAATGTGAAAGCATTGCTGGTCACCTCCTTCATGCTGTTCTTTACAACCAATTTGTTAAAATCCATCTGACATGTGTGCTCTTCTGGCTGTGCAATGCTAAAACTGGGGAGTATTTATAAAACAACACTGTTTCGCCTCATTATTTTCCCAGACTAGCAATTTTCCCCTGAGTACACCTGGAGTAGAGTTATGCCCTGGCGCTCACAGGAGGCCATCTTATTTCCATGCACCTGCATCACCTCGAAATTCTCTGAGAGCTTCAGGAGCTGAAGCTCTATTCCAATCAGACCGTGAAGCTGTTTGCCAAGAGCTCCTTTGATGCCTAATGCGACTGGCCTTCAGAAGCAGTCACGGAGCGTCCTCCTGTTAACCGCAGCAGCCGACATTGTCGAGCAGGCAAGGCTGTGACGCCAGCGCCCAGAACCCCAGGTCACACCAGGAGAGCCGGTCTGAAAGAGGGAGCAGGCTTAGGGGGCTTCTCTGATGGATTCAATCGAACGTTTTCTCATCAACGTCTTTACGTCTGCACGCGCTGAGTGAGACAGGGTAGACGGAGGCCTGGGGGGAAGGATCATGAATAAGAGTGTTCAAGGTTACGGGTGATCTGAATACGAGATGGCTTGAGGTTGATGTGTTCAGTGTTGTGGCTGCGTCCACCCAGAGTTTCTAACGTGTCTACCGTATCAACCCAGAGTTTCTAACGTGTCTACCGTATCAACCCAGAGTTTCTAACGTGTCTACCGTATCAACCCAGAGTTTCTAACGTGTCTACCTTATCAACCCAGAGTTTCTAACGTGTCTACCTTATCAACCCAGAGTTTCTAACGTGTCTACCTTATCAACCCAGAGTTTCTAACGTGTCTACCTTATCAACCCAGAGTTTCTAACGTGTCTACCTTATCAACCCAGAGTTTCTAACGTGTCTACCTTATCAACCCAGAGTTTCTAACGTGTCTACCTTATCAACCCAGAGTTTCTAACGTGTCTACCTTATCAACCCAGAGTTTCTAACGTGTCTACCTTATCAACCCAGAGTTTCTAACGTGTCTACCTTATCAACCCAGAGTTTCTAACGTGTCTACCTTATCGACGGCTGCACAGGCAGATCCAGTTCCTCTTTCCCACCGGGCTGATTTTCATCACAGCACATCTAGAATCCCAAAATTACACTGATTCACATCCTTCCATTGACTATGGTGGCACACCCACTTACAGCCTCTATTAAGAAAGCTGGCGAGCAGTTCTCTCTCAGACAGCACAGCGCCCCAATCCCATCATCCCTCTGTAAGTACTCTATACTCATCCCCCCCAGTTCCCCCCAGTGATTTCCTGACTGCTGAACTATCAGGCTCCGCAGCGATAACAGCCTCATTCTGCAGGATGGTAGGAGGCTTCATGAGTCATGGAAACGCTTGATGGGAATTCATCAGGCGGAGGCGAGGTTAGAAGTTTCCATAGCATCAGTGATCCCTTCTGGACCACGGGACACTGCACTTCTAATGCTATGGAAGCGAGGGGGACTGTTGAGTGCTGGGCAGAGAGTTACTGTGATGTCGTCACTTCGAAAACTCTCATCTTTCACGGTCCATCCTAGAAAACCTACTGCTGTTCAACTTTCTCAGAACAATCCCCACGGTGAGGAAAGCGTCCCGGCGGGGGGAGTGGATTGGCAGCGTGGTGAGCAGAGCCTCGCTGGGGTCCTGCGACAGAGGGAAGGAGAGCAGGGATGGAGGGGGCTGGTGTGACTCACCCTGCGATGCGAGGACACAGACGCCCAGACCCAGAGAGCTGCTGTCTGAAACATCAGGAGAACCCACAACTCCAGAGTGTCTGAAATATGACTGAAGCCTGCGGACTTTGCTCACTGAGCCCAAGGCTTTCTCCAACAGTGGCGTACGAGCACTGTTTGGATATGGGGTGTACCGGGGGAGGGAGGGAGGACTAGTGAGCCACAAATCAATTATACAGAAAGCACATCTTTACATCGCTATGGCTATTTAAAAAGACACTCGTACTGAATTCAGCAAATAACAGCCTCCCCATTCGTTTTTTTTTCTTCCTGCGTCATCAATTGCATAACATGAAAAAAGGGTCTGAGCAACGATGGATATAATCTTCAATGCAACTGAGGTAAACAAACTATTACTCATCGGTCCCACAGCATGCAGTTGCAGGTTGGAATAATCCTTCCACAACAAGAAAGATGTTTCTCCTGGGTGACTGTAGAGGCTAGGGGGTGAGAATGCAGGTTGCAAGCTGGAAGGCATCCTTGGATCCACCTTCCAGGGAGACTGCAGTACCACAGCCAGTGGTTTGAGAAACACTGAATGTTTCAGAGTACCTGGGAATATTTGTGGTATTTTCCAAAGCTAAATAACTGTTGCATGCATGTCTACTTAATGACAGCATTATTAAAGCTGCAACTAAAAACATTTTCAAAAGGAGAAAGTGTATCTAGAACTTGACACTTAAAATAAAAATAAAAAAATAAACTAGAGGAGAAATAGTTCACACTATTAAAGCGGGCGTTCGCTGAAAGCAAATAAGTTATTACACGCTTCCATGGTTTTAAATGAGTAGAATACCGATAAGGGAAGGTAGAGATGCTATCGGCATCACAATGTATGTAATGAGAGGAAATAAAACCAGAACTCAAATGACTGGTGCAATTAAGGGATGAATGAAATGCCAGACTGAACATGAGACAAATCTGGATTCCAAGATAGCTGTCTGGGCTCAGTCCTCCAATGACCACAGACATGACGAAACACCCCCCCACCTCACACACACACCCCCACACACACACCCCCACACACACACACACACACCCCCACACACACACACCCCCACACACACCCCCACACCCCCACACACACACCCCCCCACCCCCACACACACACACCCCCACCCCCACACACACACCCCCACCCCCACACACACACCCCCACCCCCACACACACACCCCCACACACACGGTGTGCCAGGCCGGCTCCTTGCCTGGTGCCTCCCTCCCATCACGTTCACCTTGAGGGGCTGGAGGGCAGATGTCCAGAGCGGACGCCAGGTCAGTGAGGCGGCCGACCCCCCCTCCCCCTCGCCCTGACAGACAGACGGGGCTCCGCTAATGAGACACACCGCTGAGTGGGATTTACTCTCCTTTAGCCTGCCACTTTGAATCCCCTACGACAGCCACAACAGCCCAAGGACAAGTGTTGGAAACCTTGCAGCAATGTGAGAGCACAAAGAGGAGGCGTCTCCACATAAACAGCACGGGTAATGAGGGCTGGTGCAGCCAGGAGATGGACAGGCTGGGGGAGAAGAGACAAGCTGTCTGTCTGCCTGCCTCCAGCATGAAGCACCTGCCAGCCTGTCTGCCTGCCTCCAGCATGAAGCACCCGCCTGCCTGTCTGCCTGCGTGTCTGTCTGCCTGCCTCCAGCATGAAGCACCCGCCTGCCTGTCTGCCTGCGTGTCTGTCTGCCTGCCTCCAGCATGAAGCACCCGACTGCCTGTCTGCCTGCCTCCAGCATGAAGCACCCGCCTGCCCGTCTGCCTGCCTCCAGCATGAAGCACCCGACTGCCTGTCTGCCTGCCTCCAGCATGAAGCACCTGCCTGCCTGTCTGCCTGTCTCCAGCATGAAGCACCTGCCTGTCTGCCTGCCTCCGGAAGGAGACAAACTATCTTGGGTTAAACCAGGTAAGGACAAACACAGATAGCAGGGGACTATAACAACTAAATGAGGTGAAATATTTCATGTAGATAAGCCTGGGTTGTTTCCATCTCAGGATCCCTAGGTACTTGGTAACAAACGGGTGTCTCCCGTGCTCAGGAACGACATTAGAAAATAAAGATAAGGGAACAGATTTGAATGTGCTGGAAAACAAAAGGCCAAAACAGAGTGGAACTAGAGGCAGGAAGGTAGTTCTTCGAAGATCAACATGGATAAATGATTGTGGTCTCTGAGGGAAAACCCTCGGTGTTTACGTAGAAGAGGATGATGATGATGTGCTTCAGTTACCTCATGCTCTACTGCACCTGAGAATATCAAATATTTCAAAAGTACAATTTGGCTCGCTGCACTGCAGTCTATCAGCTATTTTATCGAGCCCATCGCCATTACGTTACCAACCAGTGCTCTGCAAACTGATTGCAAACTCAGTATTAAAATGAACTAAATCTCAGGTTCCAAAGTGAATTTCTTGAGCTTACTATATGCTTAATAAATTGAAGTTATGGAAGAGAATCCCATTTTCTCACATACTTTCTCATTTTTATCCCAACGCTCTCAACCTTATAACACCTCAATACTTCAGAGCTCCAGCCCTCAGATATCGTGATGATAGATTTCACAAAGTGAAAGATTTGCTGATCTGAGGTGTGTTTAAGTTAATATTACATTTACATTTAGTCATTTAGCAGACGCTCTTATCCAGAGCGACTTACAGTAAGTACAGGGACATTCCCCCGAGGCAAGTAGGGTGAAGTGTCTTGCCCAAGGACACAACGTCAGTTGGCATGACCGGGACGAACCTTCGGATTACTAGCCCGATTCCCTCACCGCTCAGCCACCTGACTCCCAATATTAGATGCGTGGTTTGAGCTTAAACCTAGAAAATATACAGTACTCTCAGAAAATGTCTTCCTTTTGAACAAAGAAAAAATGAAGTACAGTACAACCACAATGACCACCAACTTAACATACAGTATAAAATAAACAGACTCCATTAAACCAACTAAACTAACAAAGTCGTCCATAAAACATGACAAAGAATGTCAACCTTGGACAAGGAAAGATTTCATTTGGTGTTATTGTGGGGGTAGTTACACTGATCACAACCTTTTAATAAGACAATTAGCGAGGTTTAGCGGGCCTAATTAGTGGCAGTGTGTGATGGATGGGAAGTGGATATTAAGGTTGTCAGGGAGCTCGGAGAAAGAACACAAATCACTTCCTTAAATATCTGTCAGAGTAAGGAGATCTTAAGACTGATTTAAACTAATTCTACACTTTTTTCTTTTTTAAGTGGCAGATGTATTCTCACTTGGCCAGGAAAAGGCCTTAACTTACTAATACTCTGCCACAACTTCAACACCAGTGTTGCATCTAAATCAATTAAAACAGCGAGGACATCTGCGCGGGCGAGCAAGACAATTCCATGACACTCTTCATTAAGTCTGCATTGGTTTCCTTGACTACTGACAGATATTTAGAATGACCAGAGGGCTTCAACACTGAACTCTCCTCTCCATACTCCATCTGCTAATGGGCCCTTAACCAGGTCCAGCGCAGCATGTAATTCAATCTGAGACTCCTCTTTCACTCTCAACACATTTTTCACTTCACAGACATCCATTTGCCCGGTTATTGAGCATCCACAATGCTGAATGGGAAAATAAAACAATCAAACTACAAGAAGCACTTTGTATTCAAAGGGAGGCTACTATAACTAGCGTAAAACAATCCTCCAACTGAAATGGGGGAAAAGGGATGGGATCCTCTATTAGGAGGGTTAACTGTGCACGAAACACACACGTGCACAGTTAACCCTGAGGGAGACGCGGCGACACAACGGCAGCCTAGCAACAGACACGGCAACACACACAACCAAAGTCTGTTACTGACATATTATTAAATGAATTTCCGGAAAAACAGGCCATGAAGTAGAGATCTTTGCCGACGTGAATAATTCAACCAGATTCCAGTTCCCTTCGTCCTCATGTCCCTCTCCTGCAACAGAGACATGGCTGTGAGCTGGAGCAGATGGCCGCAGTGCAGAACAATGAGGCACTGACTGAGCCGGTCATGTACCCATGACTTCATTTCTAGAATATCTTCATTGACATCCCCAAAACAAGATGGTGGGCGAGCTGTCACACATGTCTCAGAGACAGTAGGGTCAGCCAGCATCGGCCAGAGGTAACCCAGTCATTCATAGTAAGCATTTCATCCAGAACAGAGACCGGACCACAAAGGGGCTAGTGATGGGCCTGGGGGGGCTGACCGGGGCCTAACCAGCGAGCGGAGACTGGGAGCGATGGGAGGAATCTTCCAGAAAGCCCTTGGTTCCAGTTGGACTGTTATCAGGGAGTGTGTGAATGCTCAGAGCTACCTCTTCCCACTGAGCCAGAGCTAAGTAGATCAACTTAATTGCGTGATGTCCTTGGACTGGGCCATCAGAAAAGCAAGGAGTGAAGGTTGTGGAGGGGATTTAACAGCTTTTGTTTGAATACCCCGCGCCCTTGGCAGAGCTTGTCCTAACTGCACCACACGCATACGCAAACAGCATGAAGGCACCACCAAAACACAGACTTTATTTGTTAATCTGTTACTGGAATTAACTCTTGGAGATCAATTAGGCAGCAATCAGCATAGCTGGAAATAGTTCACCTTTGATCCATTTACTTCAATAGGTTATATTGTTTGGAGTGTTCATGAATACTTGACTGATTAAAGTGTGAAGACTGACGCATAATTTATTTTATTCTAATGTTAATGTAATGTAAGATGCATCTCCAAAGCCCCAAGACACAAAGGCAGGCAAAGAAAATCTCCCATTATGACTAGCAACTATCAACTTGATTGATTTCAAAGGAAAGTATGCTCCATGTGGGAATTATGAAGCGAAGAACTGAATAGATGTTTTGAAGCATCACTGGGGCTGATATCATCAGTCAAAGAAACGAGAGAATGACCTGAGTTGTAGTGAAAGAAGCTCCCTGAACTGATCAGAATGGAATGAGAGGGAGAGATTGAAAGTTGAGAAAGAATGTGGGGTAAGAATGAGCAACAGGCATAGAAGGAACGAGAGAGAGAGAGAGAGAGAGAGAGAGAGAGAGAGAGAGAGAGAGAGAGAGAGAGAGAGAGAGAGAGAGAGAGAGAGAGAGAGAGAGAGAGAGAGAGAGAAGGGGCTACCTTCCGGGATGCATGGATGTCGAAGAAGGGCTTGTTCCGCACGCTGAAGGGCTCCTTTGTTTTGTCAATCTGTCCAGCTTTCATCTTTTCCATCCGGGGTGAGATGATCTCTTTCTCCATGCATAACAGCCGGATGTTGAAATCGCACAGGCCAACAGGCTGGCCCTGAAAAACAAAACAAAGACACAAATGAATCCCCATGAAATAAAGCACAGGTATTTTTTTAAATCACCATTTCCAACACACTCATGTTAATTGGGTCTGGTTTAAGCCCCCTCTTGGTTGAGTTTCTCATCTAAAACCTTGAGTCGAGGATTTTGTCGAGGGGAAGTGGGTGTAAGGGGGCGTGAGGGTATATTGACACGAAAAGGTTATGGAGCTTTCAATCCATTGCCATGGCAATGGATTGAAACTACTCTACGTGATCCAAGATGGCGCCGATGATGGCTGCCTCGGTCGTTAGGTACCCTTAGTATAGATAGTCCACACCCTTAGTATAGATAGTCCACATATTTAAATTTTAGGTATATGTTTATTGTATGCACCTTCCTGCCAAAGCAAATTCCTTGTCTGTGCAAACTTTCATGGCGAATAAATCCCATTCTGATTCTGATTATGATGGCAACAGTGTTGTCTAAGGTTGCCTTAGGAGCAGAACGTAGTCATTGTCGTTGTCATGACAATGTCATTGTCGTTGCGTGGGGTTACAGGGGAACATAACACAAAGAGCATCGCTACGCCTGTCAGACCAGCAACTCCACAGGTAATGAGCACGTAGCCAATAAAAAATATTGTTGCGCGTGTCCGTGTTCGCTCGTCTGTGCCTGTGACGTCTCCACGGCAACGGGTGGGCCCTAATGTCCCCGGCTTGTGTTGTTCGCACGGAGCCCACCCCCCCCCACCCCCACCAGACAAACAGTCGAGGCTGGTGGCTGGCAGCTTGTCTGGCTGAGGACGCACTACAGGGGCCCGCGGGGGGCCACGGAGGGGGGGCCTGGGAGGGGGGCCACGGAGGGGGGGCCCGCGAGGGGCCACGGAGGGGGGGCCTGGGGGGGGGTCCACGGAGGGGGTCAACGGAGGGGGGGCCAGCGAGGGGCCACGGAGGGGGTCCACGGAGGGGGGCCACGGAGGGGGTCCACGGAGGGGGTCCACGGAGGGGGGAGACCAGCCAGGGCTCCTTGCTGAGGGAGTCTGGTCTTTATGTTGCCTGACCAACTAAGATACTCCTTTCCCAGATATTCGTCTTACCACAAAAAACAAAAAAATACTTGAACAATACAGAAAAGTGACAATAAACTCGAAACAAAACTTGTTTTTGACACAACAGATGCATTGTAGACCCTGGTACAGAGCAGCACTGTACCACTGCTGATACTAGCCCGATTGTCTAACCGCTCAGCTACCTGAATATATAGTCTGGGGAGGATCTCCGAGCCCAGGAGTCTGGGGAGGATCTACGAGCCCAGGAGTCTGGGGATGATGGGGAACAGCTCTCACTCGCTGGAACACCCGCTACACGACACCTCACGTTGGCCGCGGCCGAGGGACAAATTCATGGCTCAAAAATTCATTCAACGACTGCTTGACATTCAAGCTGAGAAGTATTCTACACCCTGTCAGGAAAAAAGATTTAATTCTCCTATTCACCAGACTGGGAGGTGCGAGTGAGTGTGTGTGTGTGTGTGTGTGCAGCAGCATCTCTCAAAATAGAAAACGTTTCTGGTCAACTATGATTAACAGGGTGTGCCGACATTGTGGTCAGTCTGCTAATGTTCTGCTGGAACCCACCAACCCAGAGGAGATAACCGTGCTTATGAATACTGCCCTCAGATCTGCCGAGAGAGGCGGGAAACCTAATCAAGACAGACCAAAACAGAAGATGCTGTTGCACAGCCTGAACATTACAGCAATTCTCCCATTCGGCTGTGAGGGTTTGGTTCTTTGATTAAGGGAGCAGAAGGATAATACCTGAATTCTCAACAGGCTGTGTGACATGGCTCACCTCCAACTCTTTCATCTCTACACACAAACCCAGAAGATACCGGAGAGTCTGGTTAGGGGTCCTGAGCTCTGTGAGGCCAAACACAATTATCCTCGTTCTTAATAGAGGGTTGGATAAGGGATTATGAGCCCACCCGGAGTGATAGAGAGAGCAGAGTTTTTTCGGTTTCTTTTAAGAAGATTTATTCCATTCCAATTAGAATTGTAATATTTTACACAAACACAAAAAAGGGAACAATTTTATTCTGGTAAGGCTAGACAATTAAAAAGCGCTGTGTGAAGCTCCTGCTCTTCACATACGAGGTAAAGTCAGCGACATGTCGTTTGGAGTGCGACTACAAACGTGGAAAAACAAAGAGGTTTAGAGGTGAACTAGAATGAATTAAATCAAAATATTCATCTCCAAGGGGGTCTCTTCGACACTGTGTGGGATCTACGACCCCGCACCTTTGCTGTGCGTTCAACAACACAACTCTCACTGCACTCCAGGTTGAACTTGAGAGTCCCTGGAACAACAATAGGTATCACATCCAACACTCTCCACACCATCTGTTCCAGTCGATGCGTCATCGAGGGAGAACATGATGGACGTGTGAGGGATAAACTGGGATTCTGCTGGGGAGGGGAAGATATGTACTGCTGTGGGAAAGATTCACGACTTAACCTCTGATTCTCCCTCTCTAGTATCTCTAATGTTTTCTGCAAAAGTCTGATGTCTGAAGTCATGCAAGCAGGTTTATAAGTTGTGGCTGAGAAAATCAATTTGGGTTTCCAAGCCCAAAAATGATTTCAGAGGGAAGTTAATTCCAGCACAACAAATAAAAGCTGAGTTTACTGAAAACCACAGAGCGAAACTGAGATGGGAATACTTTAGTCAACAAGGAGAAAAAGTTAATAAGAATCCAGAAATGAGATTTATAACACAGAAAAATAGAACATCCATAATGTGAAGACAAACCTGTTCAGAAACCTGTTATGAAATAGCACCAGATTTGACAAGCCGTAATTCAAAGCATTATGTAAAAGCTTTATGGGTGTGAATCCAACCTCACTATGCCAGATCTATAAGAATGCACGGAAATACAAACATGAGCCAAAAAGCTGCCCAACCACAAATAAGGAGGTAAGACTACGGCTGCATTTAGAGAACCGACAACAAGAGGAACCCACACCACATCTGAAAGTTTATGGGTTTTTGACTCTCAAAGACTCATTTTAAACGAGAGAGCATTAGACTAAGTGGTGGTGGGTGGGTGGGGGTGGGGGGGGACTAGGTGGTAACATCCCTGTCTACTGTATGTTCCCCTGGGATCCCTGGTCACATGGGATCTCCACCCGTGTTTAAATGTAGGACAGATATCAGTGTCCTGCAGCCATAGGACCAACCCTGCTGCTTCACCCCCTCTCGTCTGGGGGGGCTGATGAAGAGAATGCCTTTCCGGTCAAATTAAAATAAACAATTGAGAGGACTGTCAAACACATTAAAATATCAGCAGGCACACAAATCTGTGGTGCCCTTGTGAATTCCTCACAGCCCTGCTATCAGATTCTACCACTGTAACAGGCTGACAGTGACTGGCAGGGTTTTGCTCTAAATTGACAAGAAACAGGAACTTTCTACCAAAAAAAAGCCCATATTTCATAACCTCCAGCTAGCACAGAAATAGAATATTCTCCCTCAGTCTCAGGGTGATGCGTGGGGTCAAGCAATTTCATGTTCGGAGAAACACGATCAATCCAGGTCCGTTCAGGACGTAAAAAATAATACACCACACACGGCACGATCACACAATAAGATGAGGAACAGGAGCATTAAATAGTATGAGGAAAGTGAGAAGCTATTTGAAAACCAAACCATCAACAGTTCTCTTCTGCTTAATAAAACCAAATCTCTATTTACATTTAGTCATTTAGAAGACGCTCTTATCCAGTCTTATCCCCCCGAGGCAAGTAGGGTGAAGTGCCTTGCCCAAGGACACAACGTCCTTTGACACGGCCAGGAATCGAACTGGCAACCTTCAGATTACTAGCCAGCTTCCCTAACCTCTCAGCCACCTGACTCCCTATGTATGTGTATCTAGCAGTAGGGATTTGAGTCACACCGATATGAAAGGGTTGTAACATAGTTACTGTGAGCCAATACTCTGTCAGTAGATGGGTTGGATCTGAGGAGGGACCCCCTGTGGGCTGCCTGTGTGTGCCCAGTGAGGGGGGCATGGCGGAGGCCAGTAATGTTTATCTGGGATCAGGACAGCAGTGCTCAGAGACAACTGAGCCTGGGATCCTCTAGGAGTGCCAGAGCCCCTCTCCCTGCTGGATACCTACTGAGCCACTTGTCTGTGTGTGTGATCTTCTGATTAATGGGGAGGGGACGCGCAGACGCACACACACACACAGGGAAACACACACACAGGGAAACACACACACACACACACACACACACAGGGAAACACACACACAATTCTTGTTTTCGAAAGGTTGAAAATATATTTGCGATAACAAAAATAGGTTTGCATCATTGATGAGTACTTGATCGAGGACTCTACTGTAATCTGCTCTGCTACCTTCTACTGTTTAGGCTTCTCTGTTCTCCCCTCCCCTTTCACTGTGTGTAGGAAAAAAACGTTTTGAAAGGTTGAAAAAATGTTTTAGACAAAATGTTTTGAAAACAACATTTCTAAAGGTTTTAAAAGTATTTTCTACAAAAAGTTTCACAAATATATTTGCGCCCCAAACGATAGGTTTGCATCATTGATGAGTCCCTGATGAGGACATTACTGTACCCTGCTCTGCCTTACTCTACTCTCAATCTCTATCTTGGGGAGATGAGACATCGCTGGGTAATGACTTCATTACCAGCCAGTAAGAACATTAAGAGGCTGATAACATCCATTTTGTTTTAGCAGCCACTGAAAACTGCAAACATCTAAGCCGATCCGCAGAGCATAATGAAAATCAGAAGGGAAGAAAGAGATACAGAATTGCGTAATTAGACCTCATCTAAATATTTTCAAACACCATCATTTACAGTGGCAATTACCCCTCACCAGTCAGACTGTCAACTAGACAGACAAAGATGACAATTTGTTTCACAGTAGGAGAATAATAACCATCCCAAATAAATATGAATGTCTACAGATGACAAACCGATAGTATGACACTCAAACTGAATACTTGTATATCATAAATAAATACAATATAAATAAATATGTTATTGACGAGTTTCTGTTTTGGATAAGCATCCAAAGGGATTTTAGACAGTGAGACGCGTATCCGCTACCCTGATTCTTTATGGCTGGGCTTTAGTGACCCTTACTGCCTGGGCATCGCTGTAAGGTCTGGGGCCAGACCCTGCCTTCCCCCATCCATCAGTCTGGCATGCTGCTGTGCAGTCTAACTACAGACATATAACACCAACCTCCTCTAACCCAGCCCGCTCTCATCTCCTGACAGCCTCCGACTCAAGCACTCTGCAGAGCCCACTCTGATTATCCACGCTTCCTGCTGTCCGGCTGAGGCGGAGGATGCAGTGACCCCGGCTGGAGGGACTAAGATCACACGTCTAGCAGCCTGCCGGGGGTGCAACGGAACAGCAGCTCCAATTAGAGGCGACACCTTCTCAGTTGACTGGCCACTTACATTGAATTTGATGATGTCGTAGATGAGGTAGCGCGGAACGGGCTGTCCGTTCACCTTGTCGATGATCATCTCCTGTGGAGACACAGAGACAGGGGCGTTGAGATGAGGGGGGCAGAGGTGAGAGGAGAGAGTGAATCGAAAGAAAAGAGACAGGCGAAGGTGTGGAACCGAAAGGGTGGGGCCTGGGAAAAGCACAAGGATAAAAAGGAACGTTATCGTCACATTTCCAGCTCTTAGGAGGCAGAGAGAGGAGCCATTATCGATGGTCCAATCTCACTGCAGCGCCCCGCTAAACTGTGCCACTCAGCAAGCAGCAGAGCCAGGCTGGATGGAGAGTGCTGCCCAGGGGACAGTGACCGAGCGCACTCAAAGGGACATTGCACCCGCTGTGCCGAGGCAGCCTGTGACAGTGGCTCCCCCCCTGGGGAGTGGGGGTGAGGGTGATGGGGTGAGGGTGATGGTGGAGGGGTGAGGGTGGTGGTGGAGGGGTGAGGGTGGAGGGGTGAGGGTGGAGGGGTGAGGGTGGAGGGGTGAGGGTGGAGGGGTGAGGGTGGAGGGGTGAGGGTGGAGGGGTGAGGGGTGAGGGTGGAGGGGTGAGGGTGGAGGGGTGAGGGTGATGGGGGGTGAGGGTGATGGTGGAGGGGTGAGGGTGGTGGGGGGTGAGGGTGGTGGTGGAGGGGTGAGGGTGGAGGGGTGAGGGTGGTGGTGGAGGGGTGAGGGTGATGGGGGGTGAGGGTGGTGGTGGAGGGGTGAGGGTGGTGGGGGGTGAGGGTGGTGGTGGAGGGGTGAGGGTGATGGTGGAGGGGTGAGGGTGATGGGGGGTGAGGGTGATGGTGGAGGGGTGAGGGTGGTGGTGGAGGGGTGAGGGTGATGGGGCGTGAGGGTGATGGTGGAGGGGTGAGGGTGATGGGGGGTGAGGGTGGTGGTGGAGGGGTGAGGGTGATGGGGGGTGAGGGTGGAGGGGTGAGGGTGGTGGTGGAGGGGTGAGGGTGATGGGGGGTGAGGGTGGAGGGGTGAGGGTGATGGTGGAGGGGTGAGGGTGATGGGAGGTGAGGGTGGTGGTGGAGGGGTGAGGGTGATGGGGGGTGAGGGTGGTGGTGGAGGGGTGAGGGTGATGGGGGTGAGGGTGATGGTGGAGGGGTGAGGGTGGTGGTGGAGGGGTGAGGGTGATGGGGGGTGAGGGTGGTGGTGGAGGGGTGAGGGTGGTGGTGGAGGGGTGAGGGTGATGGGGGGTGAGGGTGATGGTGGAGGGGTGAGGGTGGTGGTGGAGGGGTGAGGGTGATGGGGGGTGAGGGTGATGGTGGAGGGGTGAGGGTGGTGGTGGAGGGGTGAGGGTGATGGGGCGTGAGGGTGATGGTGGAGGGGTGAGGGTGATGGGGGGTGAGGGTGATGGGGGGTGAGGGTGGTGGTGGAGGGGTGAGGGTGATGGGGGGTGAGGGTGATGGTGGAGGGGTGAGGGTGGTGGTGGAGGGGTGAGGGTGATGGGGGGTGAGGGTGATGGTGGAGGGGTGAGGGTGGTGGTGGAGGGGTGAGGGTGATGGGGCATGAGGGTGATGGTGGAGGGGTGAGGGTGATGGGGGGTGAGGGTGGTGGTGGAGGGGTGAGGGTGATGGGGGGTGGGGGTGGTGGTGGAGGGGTGAGGGTGATGGGGGGTGGGGGGGGTGGAGAGGAACGACATGGAAGTTCTGAAATGATGAGGGTGATGGGGGGTGAGGGTGATGGGGGGTGAGGGTGGTGGTGGAGGGGTGAGGGTGATGGGGGGTGAGGGTGATGGTGGAGGGGTGAGGGTGGTGGTGGAGGGGTGAGGGTGATGGGGGGTGAGGGTGATGGTGGAGGGGTGAGGGTGGTGGTGGAGGGGTGAGGGTGATGGGGCGTGAGGGTGATGGTGGAGGGGTGAGGGTGATGGGGGGTGAGGGTGGTGGTGGAGGGGTGAGGGTGATGGGGGGTGGGGGTGGTGGTGGAGGGGTGAGGGTGAGGGTGATGGGGGGTGGGGGGGGTGGAGAGGAACGACATGGAAGTTCTGAAATGACTGCAGCAGGGTTAAAAATGCAACATTCATTATTTAAGGGCTGTGGAGTAGAGAGGCATGTATAAAACTGAGAGGCAGTACTGACACTGCTCTGTTATGTAACCTGGCGGGGGTGGGAGGAGAGAGGGAAATAATTTCCTCCTGAGAATCATAACCCGGTAAGCGTCACGCACTCTGAACACAGCTGGAGGAACACCTGGGGACACCATTTTGGTCACATACGCTTCTGAAATTCTTAACCACATTTTAACACATTTTGGACTGGTTAATATTAGCCGTCAATCACTCCCTTACTGTATTACCCTAGAGCGAGCAATATATAAAACGATTATATATTGTTTCTATCGTCAAACAATATATATCCTCATATCCCACTGCCTTAAGAGACACTGAGGAGTGTGTGGCCTTGACTACAAAAGTAGTTCCAGTGTGTACCAAGAGCCAGACACGAGGCCAGCTGTCCCTGTGCTGGAGCTCTGTAGTTTAGGTCCACGGGCGCTCTGGACCGGCTGCCATCAACATAACAACAACAACATAAAACAGGATTCGAAACGGCCGTGATGACGGCACTCCTCTAAACACACATCTGCACAGCAGCTTCAAAGGAGCGCTAATGTGTCTCGTTCGCAAGCGGCCCAAACAAAGATGCAAAATCCCCCGTCTCAATCGGCCACTAAATTACAGCGGGCCAGGCAAAACACCTGTTTTGCACAAGGTTGCGTCCATGTTCTGGAACTAGCTGGAGAAGAGAAGAAAAAAAAAACAGATGATGGCCGACCTTGCTACCACACACTTTTATACAAAAGCAGACACAAACATCTCCCATAACGGCAGCTTCCCTCCCTGTCTGTCTTCCATCACATGGGGGAGGCAGAGTGATAATGACTGACATCTTGTGCACCTGCTACAGGGGAAAAATGGCCCCCTGAGTGACCCTGTCCTCAGAATACAGACCGACTGAGCCACTCAGGCTCTCACAGTTCCTGACTGTCCCGGGAGCCAATCAAGGATGGGAGAAATGCAGAGGAAACCTTCCAATTATGTGCTCCAGAACGTGTGTGTGTGTGCTCCAGAACATGTGTGTGTGTGTGTGTGTGGGGGGGGGGGGGTAAATTACAATGGGAACCAGTCGCAAATCAGGGACACTTGGTAGTGCAACTCCATTCAACACACTAGGCCAGACAAGAGCGATATTTCTACACATTTTGGTTATGAGGCCGTGTTGGTAACCTCGCTTGGTGACTGTTCTCTGGCGTACTGTTGTGGAGCAGGGAAGATGTTGAGGCTCACAAAAGAGGCTTCTCGCTGTCAATCATGACAGGGTCAGGCAGCAGTGCAGCGTGGGTAGGGGTATGGGGTCAGAAAGGGGACTTAAAGCACCAATAGAATGAGGACAGGATGTGACACTTGCAGTGAGACAGAAAGGCCAGGGAAATGACATGACATGAAAGGAGGTTTTTCAAAGAAGAAAAAAGGGTGAAGAAAGAGAGAGTAAAGAATAAACTCACCCCATCCAGTAAAGTGTTGGCTAAGTGGACACGGAGATCTTTCCGGAAAGGGAATTCTAGGTTTTCTATTTGGAAGACCTGGTTGTCCCTGTCAATCATGTACACCTCATTCTTCCCATTGATCAGCATCATGTATCTGTGGAAGAAGAGAGAAACACAAATCACAGTTCATTTACAGTTTGCATTTAGTCATTTAGCAGACGCTCTTATCCAGAGCGACTTACAGTAAGTACAGGGACATTCCCCCCGAGGCAAGTAGGGTGAAGTGCCTTGCCCAAGGACACAACGTCCTTTTGGAACTGCCGGGAATAGAACCAACAACCTTCTGATTAATAACCCGACTCCCTAACCGCTCAGACATCTGACTCCCAGTTCAGCCTCAGAACACGTCACACTGAACAGGCATTGTGTATGATGTCAATGAAACTAAATCACTTTGATCTCTTCTGAACTTTCACATTTCCGAAAGTTGCCCGTTTTATTTTGTTCGTTTTTTTTGTTTTGCTGTTAGATTAGATTAGAAAGGTAGAAAGCAGAGTGCTTAAGGCATTAAAGCCAACCTCAGTCACTGTCAGACAGTCTTGCATCTTCGGACACAACACAAACTTCAAAATATTAAACTTTCTTTCATCCCCGAGTTAAGAGAAAGTTGCATTGTAATTCAGAGCCCATACACACAGTCTCCCACCTCTCCTATATTAACAGCACAAGATAAAGTCACTGGCCTGACCATCTTGTGATGCTAGAAAAGTCCTGTGCTTCATGGAAAAGTAAATATGCCAGTCTCCAATTTAAATGGTTTTGGGGACGAGGTCCCTATCTTCAAAGAGCATGAGCTGTCCTCAGCAGCCAGTGGAGGTGTTCTTCTGATTAGGCCACATGCCTTACTAATCCTGAATTAGCTATTTGGCATTTTAAATTGAGATACTAGTTTAGGTTTAAATTGAGAAAATACTCCCAATTTCTTCAAGTCAACTTTTAGAAAAGTCTGACAGTCCATTATTTCTTGATGCTAATTAGTTTCTCTCTCCAGTCTTAAGAGAGCTTTGACTTACAAAGTTACATATTCAAAGCAACGACATCCTGTCGTGGAGCACAACAAAAGGCATGGACACATTTGGATGTACGTCACACATCAAGGCCAGAGACGGCCATTCAGCAAATGGTCACTAGTTCAACCCACGCCAGACTAACTTCACAGATAGAATTCTTTGACCTCAGTTTGATTAGAATGTAGAACAGCAATAGAAAAGCATGAAAGACAGGATATTGCACAAAGGTAAATCTAGATGATTTTTCAAATAGCTGCCAGGTAAATATGAGCCTTATATTCCTGCTCATTATCAAGGGTGACCATGGAGTCAGGTGGCTGAGCGGTGAGGGAATCGGGCTAGTAATCAGAAGGTTGTCAGTTCGATTCCCGGCCGTGTCAAATGACGTGTCCTTGGGCAAGGCACTTCACCCTACTTGCCTCGGGGGGGAATGTCCCTGTACTTACTGTAAGTCGCTCTGGATAAGAGCGTCTGCTAAATGAATAAATGTAAATGGATGAGGTGAGGAGATGGCGGGAGAGAGAGAGGAAGGCATGGGAGGGGAGAGGAAGAGAAGAGAGAGAAATGCATACGAGAGGAGGAGAGAAAGAGAAGAGAGTGGAGAGGAAGGCATACGAGAGGAGGAGTTCTCAGTTTTAGAAGGACTGCCACAGGTGTTGTTCTCTACTCTTCAACAGACTTTCACAGTGCTAGGAGTGGTAACTGGGGAGCCAATCAGTAATGAGGTGAAGGCTGAGGCAGAGAGTTCCCGATCAGAGAGGGTGGAAGCTCCCTGGGACCCAGGGTGAGGATGGGGACCTGCTGGTGATGAAGCTAATGGGACATGAGACAATGGTAGACTGATTGCACCAGAGATCTTGTGAAGTCGGGCCACAATGTCGCGAAGATGTCTTTAAAAAAGAAAGCCAAATGTTTCTCATGTTCAGTAATGGCAGATCAACCACCTCAGTGATTGGATATTTAAATCCTCAAAAGCAAACAAATCTGTCAAACCAACCGCACCGAGGTTTACTTAGTGAACAGAGTAAACACTCGTGGTTTATAGAAGTGCTATTTCAAGTGACAGGAATGAGAAACCTACAAAAGTTCAAAAGAACGAGATGAGTGACACGCAAAAGCAAAACACACAAGAATGTCCTCACAATTGGAGCTCTCACATCCATAAGTGTGCACACACACACACACACACCATTTTCATCAAGAGACCTTACTCAAAGTGCTACCAAACCCCCAAAACGAGCCAAAACGTTTAATTACATCTCAAGAGTTGATGAACGAAATAATTTGCCTCTCGGAGACCGATCGCAGCACTTTTCGCAAAATACCGAGCGGCGAGAAAGGAAGGATGTTCTAATGAGCAGCGCCATAACATCCTGTTTTACTCCTGAAGGTTAAGCATCCTAATCAACTCAGCCTAAAAACGCAGCCAATTAGCTAGCCCCATTACACTCCATCATATTAGTGCAATCACAGAGCACTAATAGAACAGTCTTGGTGTTCATGATAACCTGAAAAAGTGCCATGCCTGCAGTTATACCCTGAAGGTTTGATGCAAATTCCTTTAATAAATAAAGAAAACCAGAGGTAGGTTTAAGCTCTCGTGGGAAGGACTTGGAAGCAGGCGACAGGGTGAAAGCTTTTCCTTCTGCCAGGATCCTGCCTTCCAGAGCTGTCAGGTCATTCTGGTGGAAAAACGCAATAATCATCTATGGATTAGAGGTACTTATTTTGCCATCTATAACAGCTGTCTGGGAGTGCTGTGGAGAGCTTCCAGTAGTGTGACAGGTGTGAAATACAAGGAGCCAACATCAGCAGGACCTGGGAGGCCGCTTCTGAGGCAGGCAGACGGAAAGAAGAAATCCCCAAACCAATCAGATACACAAAGACATGCTCTATACGGCTATGGGTGGGTTCCCAAGTTAGAAATTCCTTATTGAATAAGCATATCTTTTGGCCTGTCCAAAACCAACCCCTAAAGTCCAATACGCTACGCTTCTGCAGGAGATGCGAGTGGATCGGACAAGTGTTAACAAAACGCCTGCAATTTCCAGATCAAATCACAGGGCTGGTGGAAGCAGTAACCTCACGGCTCATCACCCGTCTGATCCCTTCAGATGTCAACGTGTGCTTTCAGCGCACGGTTCAAGAAACTGCCCTTGGTCGGTCGGTTGTGCTTTATCTGCAAGTTTCTGATAGCAGAAGCTATATGTTGTTTCTGTCCTCCTGTGACTAGTCTGGGGAGCAGGAGAGCACATCTGGCTGCCCCAGGGCTTTCTGGCTCGGAGCTTGATTGAGGAAGAGCCATTTGTGTGGCATCTGGCCCCATACTGTAAGCATGCCTCTTTCAAGCTACAATGCACACCCACACAGAGAGAGAGAGAGAGTGTGTAAACTATTACTTCAATTAAGTTCAGTCAGCCTGTTACCCAAGTCCGTCTGTTCTCATACTCATCTCATTGTGTGCAGCACTTTGTAACCTAACCACTTTCCTTTCAACAGATGAATTCACTTTTCGTTTGATTACATTTATGCTCATCTGCCATTATCCAAAGTGGTGAGAAATCTACAAAACTTATCTTCTCAGCAGAACAGGATATAGCATAGTGTTCCTTCTTAGCTCTGGAAAAGTAGACAGTTTCCTCCTAATTCCCAGCATGGACAACCCCTCTCCTAATGAAAGACATCATGGAAAAAACAGAAAGGAAAAGGGCGGTCTAGACTTATGATCCAATTCTGACTGTTGTTAACACCAGGTCATCCTGGCTCTGGTAAGTGGCTGTAATAGTTCTCAACGCCCACCTCAACTCAGAGATCAATACTGGGCAGGAGGCTCTACACCGCTGGGCAGCCGTGCCCACTCCCACTGATGCTGGAGGAGAGAGGACCACAACAGACCTCCATCCAGACCTCCATCCAGACAAACACAGAGAGGAGGGGGAGTACAGAGAGAGAACAGGGAGGGGGGAGAGAAAGACAGAGAATGGGGGGGGGAGAGAGAGAGAGAGAGAGAGAGAGAGAGAGAGAGAGAGAGAGAGAGAGAGAGAGAGAGAGAGAGAGAGAGAGAGAGAGAGAGAGAGAGAGAGCGCTACTGGGGAGGCAGGACAATTGAAGGAGATGGATTGGGTGGGGAGTGAAAGAGATATACCTGACATACTGGAAGATAGGAAATTTTGGATTCACATTAGTTTGAGATTGGTTCAGTGTCTCGAATGGCCCTGCAGAGGCAACAGAGCCACATAGTAAATAGAAACTGTCTACACAGCTAGAACATAACATAAAGGAACGCAGGATAAACACATCAAAAGATAACTGTCGCTACAATCTGGATGAAAAGCACTGACATGTCACCCTCTGAGAAGTGGTTTTGCTGCGGGCCAAAGTGCCCCCCTGTGGTCTAACTGGCCTGGTAAGGACACCGTTGCTGAGCGTACAATCAGACAACTCCCTTTTTATTCATTTTGGGTTCCGCAAACTCCCATTTTATTGATTTATTCATCTATCCAGCTCCCGCCCCCCCCACCACAGTCCTCCGGCTGGCGTCTGTAAGGCACTGATTTGCCCTCATCTACAAGCCCCAATCCCGGGCACTCAGATCCTAATGAGCCGCAGACGGAACGTTGTGTCTGGAGGTTCCAACAGCCCAGCCCAGAGGCCTGACTGACACAAGCCCCAGCCCAGAGGCCTGACTGACACAAGCCCCAGCCCAGAGGCCTGACTGACAGAAGCCCCAGCCCAGAGGCCTGACTGACTGACAGAAGCCCCTCCCGGGGGATCGACCAGAAGACCAAGCAGCTTTGCATATCATTAGTACCAAGAGTCCACTAGCCGGGCTGCTTGTACATGGTAAATGGACTGCATTTATATAGCGCTTTTCTACCTTAGCGGCACTCAAAGCGCTTTACAATGTTTGCCTCTCATTCACCCAGAAACTTGGGGTTCAGAGTCTTGCTCAAGGATACTTCCGCACATGACCTAGGAGGAGTCGGGGATCGAACCGCCAACCTTGCGATTAACAGACAACCCTCTCTACCCCCTGAGCCACAGGCGCCCCTTGTCTCACAGCGACCGAGCAGCAGCCAGTGAATTACCCATTTTGGATATAAGGGTGAATGCTTTCTTGATAAAATTAGGCCCACACTTTATATAAACACGTTATTCTTGTGTGTCAAGACATAAGCAGGGAGTCAGATGGCTGAGCGGTGAGGGAGTCGGGCTAGTAATCTGAAGGTTGCCAGTTCGATTCCCAGCCGTGCCAAATGACGTTGTGTCCTTGGGCAAGGCACTTTACCCTACTTGCCTCAGGGGAATGTCCCTGTACTTACTGTAAGTCGCTCTGGATAAGAGCATCTGCTAAATGACTAAATGTAAATGTAAGCAAGCCCATTTCACTGGACCCATCTCACTGCAGAGTTTACTTACTTTGACACAATTGTCAATGCTCTAAATGCTCTCTATACTTAAGACTGTTCTGAGGGTTATAACTTTTAAAAGGGCATCTGACAGATCAGAGAATAAATAAACCCAACAAGCATAATAATTGATCAGATACTATCAGATCTATAAACAGACAGCGCTCTCGATTCATTCAACGATCCTTCAAATGGCAGGCGATGAAGCATAATCTGACAGGAACAGATCATTGATTCCTAATTTTGAGAGAATGACAGCATCTTTTGGGCGAGATGAGGGGAGGTGGCGACGTGAGCAGAAACGCTTATCCAGCTCCACTGCTGGGTTCAGATAAGGCCGTTTCAGGAGTTGCTGGACCATTATTGATCTCAATGTTGTTTATTTCCACCACCCTCTCCTGTTCCTCATCCTCTGCTCTGAGGCCAGGAGGTGGGTGTGTCCAGCTCTTGACAGGACAGAGCTTGGGGAGACATGAGCAAGACTGTCGTTACCTCAAATCAAGCACCCTCTCCTATAGCTGTCACTCCTGTCCTGTCCTCAGTCCCCCCTGATCACCAGTCCTGTCCTGTCCTGTCCTCTCTCTCTTTCACATTAAAATGGACACATTAAGATAGGATTATCAATAATTGCGACTCAGTTCCTGGGATTAATTAAGGCAGACAGTGTGGTGATTAAAAGCAGAACTAAGCCCATCAAAAGGAGCATATGCAGCTATGCTAAACACAATTCAGCTCAGAAAACCACCCTGGGCGTGATCTGTGCCAACTGGCTTGGTCTTTACTAAGGACACTTATCTCTCAAAGGTCAAATATTATTCATGCATTAGGCAACTGATCAACAGGACATATGTTTTACAGAGATATGTTGGATATTATATATTTAATATTATCAGTCTTTTGTTCATGGTAAATTCACTTTACTCTACACTTGTCCATTAGCTGCATCAGATGGCAGGAGAGCTGATCCAGGCACATTTTGCTCCCCAAAAACACAATGTACTTTCTCTAATGTTCACCTATTTTTAAGGTTCTCTCGTCTTCACACAAACAATGTTGAATGCTGCATAAATGAAATGGAACACACTGTCCCACTAGTTAATGGACTTTCAAAACTTGACCTTAGTTTTGGGGGGCTGTGGCTCAGGGGGTAGAGAGGGTTGTCTGTTAATCGCAAGGTTGGCGGTTCGATCCCCGACTCCTCCCAGGCCATGTGCCGAAGTATCCTTGAGCAAGACTCTGAACCCCAAGTTGCTCCCGATGGGCAGGCCGGCACCTTGCATGGTAGCTCGCTGCCGTCGGTATGTGTGAGTGAGAGTATGAATGGGTGAATGAGAGGCAAAACATTGTAAAGCGCTTTGAGTACCGCTAAGGTAGAAAAGCGCTATATAAATGCAGTCCATTTACCATTTTGCTACTCATCAGACAAAAGAAGGTAATATTAGGCTCATAATGGAACAATGTCCATTGGAGAGAAAATGGGAACGATTTCCTTTTATTCTGTGACATTAAAATCTCACCCAACCTCGTGACAGACCACTGCTCATTACCTGCTCTCTACCGCAGGCAAAAAATACAGCTAATCACGTATACATCCATCCCCGACAAACACATCATCCTTTCTGCTGTTTAGTGAGGCGTTTAGCTCGGCACAAACGTTGCCTAAAACTGAATAGAAACAGAAAGACAACGGATAAATAGCTTAACTTTGTTAGAGAAAGAAAAAACTAGTAAGTTATTACTGTCAGCTTTAACACGATGCCCGAAAAGCATCTAAACAAAACAGTGCGAACCCTTGGTAAGTCATTACTGTCAGCTTAACAGAAGCACAGGGGGCACTGCACACTGAAGGGGCTACTGTTGCTAACCCTGTCAGAAAGCAAGAGAGTAGGCGCGTTGAGACGGGAAGAGAACAGAAGGAGGATGATGGCGAGGGAGGACAGCAGGAAGCTGCTGACGTCACCAGGTGTCGGTTGGTGTGGAAGCCGAATGCAGCGGGGGTCTGCATTTAATATTGGCCAGGCGCGTTGTTAATGAGGAGCCCCTATTGGGTCACCAGGGGGTCTGAGAAGCTGCCAGTCCATACACCCACACTAAGCAAGTACTGTCTGCAGATGCTTTTAATACCCCAGAGAATGATTCGCTCAGTGGAGGTGCAAGCTTCAACAAAGAAAATATAATACTTCAATAATAAAACAGGCAGTCTCTGAAGACGAGGTCTTTAAAAGAAGGAAATCCACCATCACACCAGCATGCTGAGCTGTAACCTGCAGCTTAAATCTGATTGGTTGAAAATAACTTGGTGGACAACCTTGCATACCTATTTTTTCTTTAGATGAAACATAAGCGAGAAATAGAAAGGTTTTCTTGTTTTAACGTTTTCCTGACAACAAAGCTAAGTTCCATGTGGTGCTTCTGAGTGCTCAAGGCCCCAGACTGCAGACTTTGTGTGATCAAACAAAAAACGCTTGAACTTGAGGGGGATCAATCAACACCCAAAAGGTTTTTTAATTAATTTGTCTGTGTGTGTTCGTCACGGTAGGAGGTCCTAGCATCAAAAAAACTCTGAGAAGAATTTGATAGTAGGAGACGCCAAGGAAGGTGCAATGAGCTATAGTAATAGGCAGTCCACACAGGGCTCTATATCGAAAGAAAAGAGTTATCAAAGAAAGTCCACTGACAGTGAACCACCACTATCTTTCAACCCTTATCCCTGATTCAATTATATCTCTTTCCAGCCATGGGAATAACAGCACTGTGAATCTCCCAGATAATATGTCTTATCAGCCAACAGGCGTAATCTGGCCAGCAGAGATAGATTGACAACGGAAACCTGAGTCTACTGAAGAAAACCTGCCTCTCACTACAGCCACTGCTCCCGGCCTCTCAATCCTGCCTCTCACTACAGCCACTGCTCCCGGCCTCTCAATCCTGCCTCTCACTACAGCCACTGCTCCCGGCCTCTCAATCCTGCCTCTCACTACAGCCACTGCTCCCGGCCTCTCAATCCTGCCTCTCACTACAGCCACTGCTCCCGGCCTCTCAATCCTGCCTCTCACTACAGCCACTGCTCCCGGCCTCTCAATCCTGCCTCTCACTACAGCCACTGCTCCCGGCCTCTCAATCCTGCCTCTCACTACAGCCACTGCTCCCGGCCTCTCAATCCTCTCTCTCACTACAGCCACTGCTCCCGGCCTCTCAATCCTGCCTCTCACTACAGCCACTGCTCCCGGCCTCTCAATCCTGCCTCTCACTACAGCCACTGCTCCCGGCTTCTCAATCATACATGAAAGGACCGGAAACTGGCCCTCCAGACTCAACCCACTGTCAACCACAGCTCAATCACAACCAGCATTTGTCATGGGGTCAACTCAAGGTGTCTTGTGCCCGTTATACCAATAATTGCTAAATAGCACCAGCAAGATATCCCGTCAGTTATCAAAATTTATCAAGTAACCTATATAGCTAGCAATGTGGTAAGCACTTGACTTCAGAGTCCAAAATTATCACTCGCTAGTCGGCAAATGATTTGTCACTTGTTGCTAGACGATTTATTTTCGACAGGAAAATTGAAATGTCGGTAAATGTATCGACAAAGCATGGTTTAGCATCCCCCCCAATATTAAAATCTGGTCAAAATGTCCCCCCCAATGTATTGATATAAAAATATAAATCAAATATAAAATGTGCTACGCTATGACAGGCAACCACACACGCTGTCCGAAATTATCATAAACAATTTAATCATATTCATAACTAAACGTAAACAGTTTTCAGGGGGGGACCCTCAGACTCCCCAGAAGATTTTGTCCCCCCCCAATGTTGACTCCATGGCTAAGGCCTTCATACAATAGCCTACTGGGTCAGATGAGGCATTAGTATTTACATTTAGTCATTTAGCAGACGCTCTTATCCAGAGCGACTTACAGTAAGTACAGGGACATTCCCCCCGAAGCAAGTAGGGTGAAGTGCCTTGCCCAAGGACACAACGTCATTTGGCACGGCTGGGAATCGAACTGGCAACCTTCAGATTACTAGCCAGACTCCCTCACCGCTCAGCCACCTGACTCCTCAGTCTTACGCGAGGGAACACAGTATGAAGCGGTTGGTAGAGTACAGACGTTGTTCATCGTTTGATGTTATCTTCTGGCGGCAGCTTCCTCAAAGCGGGAATGAGAGCTCACTCCCAGAATAGCAGTTATCCTTCATATGAACTGGAGCTCAACTGAACAGAAAAACATCTCAAACCCTGACAACTCACGCCAGGAACAGTCAAGATTTTGAAGGCCTTTACAAACCCAGCAAGTCTCTCGTCATATAAACAGTATCAAAAGTTTTACTGAACGAATAAGTGGGTCAAGTCAATTCGAATTAGTCCGATTACAGTTAGACAAATGAGTTCCAACTTGTGTAGGTGCTGCAGTCACTCTCCTAGCTATCCTTTAACAGGAAATGTAACCACTAACATGTAACTGCCCTCATGAAATATTCAGCCTTCTTCCATATAAAAAGGAGAGAGCTTTTTTATGGCAGACCACCAGAATACTAAAACTCCTTCCCCACAACCTAACCCTCCAGGGTAAAGAGCGCACTACAGCCTTAGACAGAAAAGTGATTGGGAAGAATGTCTGCACTGCTGGAAATGTTCTTTCACTTGAAGAAGGCATGGGAGACAGCCCCTGGCTACCCCTCCAGCACCCACGCTCCATCCAGCCTGTGATTGCTACCATTAATCTCCTCACAATAGTGCCGATGTCATTCAGCTGACTGAGCTAATCGAAGACGATTAAAACCGTCCGTGGGACTTTGGAGTCACTTTTCTCCACATCTTGACAAACAGACACTCTGACGATAAACAGCTAGGGAACGACGACAGGAACTAATACAGTCAGGGAGTCAGATGGCTGAGCGGTTAGGGAATCGGTCTATTAATCAGAAGGTTTCCGGTTCAATTCCCGGCCACGCAAAATGATGTGTCCTTGGGCAAGGCACTTCACCCTACTTGCCTCGGGGGAATGTCCCTGTACTTACTGTAAGTTGCTCTGGATAAGAGCGTCTGCTAAATGTAAATGTAATACAGACCTGCCATCAATGGCCATTGTTTGGTAGCTTTAACACACTATTAATATGCATCCGACTGAATTAAATGGAGTAATGTGTGTATTTAGAGGAAAGTTTGTTTAGCCTCTGAAATTCTAAAATGACAATGGCAAATGATGCTACCCACTTTTCCAGTGTATGGGGAGAAAATACTATTTAGGTGACAAAGCCAAGAATGATGGAGGATAAAGTGGAGAAGGTTAACTCACCGCGTGCCGTCTGCCTTCCAGCTGACCTTGTACGGCTTCTGCTCCAGGAAGCGAAGATTCCGCCTGTCCATAGAAACTGGCTGGGCCCCTGGGAACCCAGACCTACAACACCAACACACAACATTACAACTGTTTCCATCGACTATCACCTTCTAAAGCATCAGGGACAGGTAATCGGTCAAGTTTAATCAACTACAGGGAGTCAGATGGCTGAGCGGTTAGAGATTCGGGCTACTAAATCAGAAGGTTGCCGGTTCGATTCATGTCCCTGTACTTACTGTAAGTCGCTCTGGATAAGAGCACCTGCTAAATAACTAAATGTAAAAGTAATATAAACTACATTCCCCGTGACATTTGGAAGTTGTGAAAATGACGCGAACATCTGCAGAATGATCCGGCGGAACATTTTATTTCACTGGAGAAATTACTATTTCATATCCACTCCTATTCTGGACTGGCTTATAAATTCTGAGGGAGCACTTCATGAATGAGTCACATATACACACACGAGATGCGAGTACAGGAACGGCTCCTTACCTTTCCCACTCGCTGAACTCCTGACACTTGTGTTGAATCGCTCCCAGTTTGGGCTGTGAGGTGACCTGTTTGACACCATTCACTGTAACCCCTTCCAGGAACACAGCACCCTGGTATAGAAACACACACACACACAACTTGTTGGAACTTGGCTAACTGTAAAGAAGAAACATTCACAGACTCCTACTCAAACATATTCCTTCAAACACTTTAACAGCGTAGATATTACTTTGGGGAAATAACACTGCAAGCCTTAGAGAAGATGCTATCCTTACGAAAGCATTACTGGACTGAATGACTACGTTTCAGTTAAGAGGGCTTATATATTATCATAATTAAAATCATTTGCTCCTCTGGGGATTTAAGCCCATTTGCTTCGTTTTGTTCAGTACGGCAGCTCTATATCCTCCAGGACTAAACATTAGATGCTTATTTGGACAGGCTGTCTGACATCAGAGCAGACCCCATATGGCACACTGCAAGGGCTTAATGTCGTACGGAGCGGAACCGATGGAGCAGCCTCCTTCCTGCTTCCTGCTTCCTGCTTCCCGGTCCGTGTCCCAGAGCTTCCCCCTCTCACCATTTTCAACCTCTCTTTCTTCCGTTTCCCCGGCGCCGAACCGGAGGAGCTGGGGCCCGACTCCTGGCCAATCACGTTCCCGTCGTCGTCCACATCGCCGTCGTCGTCGTCGAAGCACCACTCGGGCAGCGGCGGGGCGGCGGGCGCGTCCTCCACGTCTCCATAGCGACGGAAGAGTTCCTTGAGGTAGTCCCCCTTGTAGATCCCGGGGGCTCTGGCCTGGGAGTACGCAGCCACCGCCGCCTCCACGCTGACCAATGGGGAGGAGACGCAGAAACGAAATACGGCTTGGAACAGATATATTCCAACAAAGAAGGTCACCAATTGAGATGTACTCAAAATGTTAATTTCCCCCCTTATTTCCTTTTCAATATTTTTATGTCTTAATTTATATTCTTGTTATTATTATTACTATTACTACATTTTAGTAAATATCCTTACTGAGGTACTTTATTACTGATTTAAAAAAAATAATACAAATATCGAAATTGACATTCCTAACAACACCAGGAACTCTGACCTCAGCACCCTACATACCCTCTGCATGACCTGACTGCATCTCAACACATCCCTCTGCATGACCTGACTGCATCTCAACACATCCCTCTGCATGACCTGACTGCATCTCAACACATCCCTCTGCATGACCTGACTGCATCTCAACACATCCCTCTGCATGACCTGACTGCATCTCAACACATCCCTCTGCATGACCTGACTGCATCTCAACACATCCCTCTGCATGACCTGACTGCATCTCAACACATCCCTCTGCATGACCTGACTGCATCTCAACACATCCCTCTGCATGACCTGACTGCATCTCAACACATCCCTCTGCATGACCTGACTGCATCTCAACACATCCCTCTGCATGACCTGACTGCATCTCAACACATCCCTCTGCATGACCTGACTGCATCTCAACACATCCCTCTGCATGACCTGACTGCATCTCAACACATCCCTCTGCATGACCTGACTGCATCTCAACACATCCCTCTGCATGACCTGACTGCATCTCAACACATCCCTCTGCATGACCTGACTGCATCTCAACACATCCCTCTGCATGACCTGACTGCATCTCAACACATCCCTCTGCATGACCTGACTGCATCTCAACACATCCCTCTGCATGACCTGACTGCATCTCAACAGATTACTGCTGCTAAGGGAGGGGGACAACAACTGTTTCCATGTTTACAATGTCGATAGTCAAGGACAAGCAATTGGATTTGATATTCTGATGGGGAGTTCACAAAGAGAGGACAGAGGGGTCTTCATCATTTAGCCACAGAGAGATCAGAGAGCTTCTACTTCTAACCAACCCAGTTCTAAGCATATAGGCTCATTTAGCCCTGCTCTCCTCATTATTCAGCCCTTCAGTCTTCACCAACAAATGAGACTTTAATGGTACTGACAACATCTGTGCGGTGTACAGAACCAGGCCTGGGGCCCGAGTCAGCTGTCCCCGCTACACACACCCAGCTTCTCAGGAGACAAGAGGGGGGTCAATCTTCTACCAACGAGTGATGATGAAAACTGCTTAGGGATTTACGCTGTGATCAATGTTAGGAATCCCTTTAGGACTTTCTGACAGTGGGTGAAACACGCACAGCCCACCTCAAGCAGAAGCCAGCCCCAGAGCTGAGGAGGACCTGTTGACCGGGCCTTACCTCCAGTCCATCTTCTCCACCAGGTAGGCACAGACCAGAAAGCCTGTCCGATTGAAGCCGTGAGTGCAATGGACACCTGGGGGAGAACAAAGAGAGCACAGCTGTCTCACTGTGTGTGTGTCTGTGTGTGTCTGTGTGTGTCTGTGTGTGTCTGTGTGTGTCTGTGTGTGTCTGTGTGTGTCTGTGTGTGTCTGTCTGTGATCAATTAAATAAAAAGAGGCAGCAGAACTCCAATAACCCGGTCAGCTCTATAGCATCTCATTAAGTGTTCTCTCCTGCAGGATCAATACTGTGGAGTCAAGAGGGGTGGAGCTGTGTCCTGTGCAAATAGGTTTGCAGACAGGCACTCAATTGTCTCCGAGGCAGTGCTGTTCTTAGTGAGAGCCCGGGCAGTGCTGTTCTTAGTGAGAGCCCGGGCAGTGCTGTTCTTAGTGAGAGCCCGGGCAGTGCTGTTCTTAGTGAGAGCCCGGGCAGTGCTGTTCTTAGTGAGAGCCCGGGCAGTGCTGTTCTTAGTGAGAGCTCAGGCAGTGCTGTTCTTAGTGAGAGCTCAGGCAGTGCTGTTCTTAGTGAAGAAGCTTAGTGCTTCACGGTTAAAACCAGTTCATCTACTGTCTGTTGGAGCATGTCTGGGGGAACACACGACAAAACCAGTCTAACACTGGAGGTGCGGTAGAAGAGGTTTGGTTCTGACCTTTGGTGACAAGGTTTATTACCAAACTTTGGTGAGAATTATCAAGAAAGCAAAGGTTGGTGGATCAACACATCAGCTCAACCATCAAGTAATCTGAACAATCGTTGATTTAGCCCTTCTCTAAAAAATAAATAAACAGAATAAATTCACTGGGAGTCTGGCAATACAAATCACACAGCCACCCGTAGATCTATACTACAAGGAGGATTACAAAACCTCTATATACAGTACCAGTCAAAAGTTTGGACACAATGGGAAAATGTGTCCAAACTTTTGACTGGTACTGTAGCTTATCGCAACAACCATGAGAGCGAGTCCTCCCAGTCTCCCTGACCTTCAAACCAGGTGAGCGGCAGGTGGAAGGAATGTCCCCACGACACACCTGAGAGAGGGCTGGCAGCACGGCTCACAGCCACCCTGTACTCATCAGCCAGGTGGCTGAGCGGTTAGGGAATCGGGCTAGTAATCTGAAGGTTGTCAGTTCGATTCCCGGCCGTGCAAAATGACGTTGTGTCCTTGGGCAAGGCACGTCACCCTACTTGCCTCGGGGAGAATGTCCCTGTACTTACTGTAAGTCGCTCTGGATAAGAGCGTCTGCTAAATGACAATGTAAATGTCATCAGCCACAGGCAGGACAAGACGCTACCCGTCACCAAAACTAATGGAATATGATGTCTACACTAACAGAGATGGAGGTGATGATAACAGGTGTTGACAATCACCACCCCGATTTCTCATTTCAACGTCTGGACCAATTCAAGACCAGCTAACAGTTATCAGCAGGAGGTGGCAGGGTTGTGGGACATCTTTAAAATGTATTTAGTCTTACATCTAGAAAGATCCCAACAACTACCCCGCACTAGGAGGTTGGCACCATTAGGTAGGTGGCTTTGTTGTGGCGACAGGCTGAAAACAGGGTACAGTAGAGCCCCCTGGTGGTCTACACATGAACTACATGAGTCTCTGGTCTACAGGTTGGTTCTTGTAGGCGAGGTGTTTCCACTGTCATTAGACACAGGTGTGGTGCACCACAATTCATTAAATATGTATTGATAATTGAATTAGTAATGTTACTATGACAGTCACAAAATATGGTAAGTACCAACAAAACTATCTATGGATGGAGCACCTCCACAAAATACATTATTATACAACTTTAGCTAAGAAATTGTGCCCAATATCTCATGCAACAAGATCAACCAAATGGAACAGGAAAACAAAAGATATTTTCATCACCATCATTTAGATGAGTGAAAGTGAAGGGCTGTCAAGAAAAGCCCCTTATTGATGCATACAAGATTAGGCAACCATGCAAGTACATCTGTACCCGTGTATCCAAGTCTAATTCAGCTTGTCATTTCTCATCATTGAGGGCTATTTACCAGGGGTTAAAGATAGGACTTTCTGTCAAGTACAAACATGGAAGAAGTTATTTTCTAGCTTCCCCTAGTGTCGCATGCCAACATCAAATTGATACAGTCATGAAATATCCTGCACTGGCTGTGTGAGTTGAACCCATATCTAACTTTATCGACAAATAGCAGACCAACAAAAAATGAAATACTCTGGATATGTGCCTTACCTATTAATTCTGTAGGATTCTTCTCGATGAAATGCCCACAAAGTCTAATAAACATCTCGGTGGTTTCTGTTGAGGGACACTCTCCATGGCTAAGGACCAAGAACAACAGGATGGAGGATAAATATCTCAGCCACTCACTACTAATTCAACCATGCATTTGTGGTATCGAACTAATGGTGTTAAAAACAAAAGTGTCTTACCCTTTACACTGAAGTTTCACATATTTAATGCCCTCTTTTTCGATTTCGTTCCGGTCATAAAAACGTGTAGTGTTTGTTAAGTCGACTAACAACCCCATTTTTACCTGAAAGACAGCGACAGTGAGTAGGCCTGTTCTTTGAGGACAAAAACAGATATGTTAGGGCTTTTGGATCGGGACTGGATTTTGTGGTATGCACAGCACAGATAGAGAACGATTAAAGCCTTTCAAAACATTGCCATCACACTAAGATTTTTAAACTTCAAAATACTTTCATAATGATTTTTACTACAACAGGAAAAAAGGAGAAAGAGCAACAAAAAGCATTTCTTACCTTGAGACTTTTTAAATAGTTGGATAACATGCTTGGATTAAATCTGTTCTCCTCTGGGACTTTGTCATCGTATTTTGGGCCCAGCATTGTTTTCATTGGCAAGAACTTAGCTGAAGGGTATTAGAGAAATTGGGTCAGGGGGGATCACATTATAACAAGGTATTAAACTGGCTGATTAAATTACATAATTTAAATTATTGTCTTATTTGCCAGCTACTGGTGTACAGTTGATGGAAAGTGCTGGAACACTGCTCTTTCTTGGTCAAAGCTACTGATTTTGTTTTGACACGTGACTCAACCCTGTGTTTAGTCCCCATCATTCACTCGGTGACAATCAGAAACTAGATCTCACAAGTGTTTCATAGGGTTTTTCGCCACTATATTATGTAGCCCGCTATCTAGTTCACAGGGCAAAACAATAACAAGTAAACATTGCCGGTGGCTAGCTGACAATTAAGTATTTTTGTTTTGGTAGCCCGAGACACCCGGCAAAATGCATACGTTTGCAGCTGGTTTTTATCATTTTAAGTAGCTGGCTGTCCCGTTTTCACCTAATCAACTGAATAAAGTCAAGGCAACTGGATAGCCACAAAAAAAAGTATGATGTCATCATAAACATTATTACTAACGTTAAGTTGTACAAGTTCAATGGTTATATTTCAAGCACCAAAGAAAGGTTATATTATGTTGGCAACTACTCTGGGACTGATCTGATTTCAGTTAACCAGATTTACTCCACCGTCACCGTCCTTACGTTGAGCGCGGTCAATTGTATACGAACGCACGTACAACATGCAATGCGACACAAGCTAGGCTACCTAGCACCCTGTGCGAGCAGCTAGCTACATAGCTAGCTCACTGCTAATAATACTGCCTTACCTGCAACCGGTTGTCCTCTTCTAGGACAATTCCGCCATCGAGGTGGAGGTCCAGTGTGTGACATTATGTCCAGCAAATGAGGCTACTGTAAATTATCACAAGCCGAGGTTAGATCGGCTAGCTGAGCATCGGTGTGTACTGCTTTCTTCTCCAGCCCCTGATATCACCCTTCACCGCGGGCTGACAGGCCTTCACAATTAGGAGTAAATAAAGAGATTAAGGGCCTATCTACACCTAAACCGCCTCACCTACAAAGTGAGATAATGGTCCGAATAATAAAAGATTACTTACAATAGGTAAATGTCCCAGAAGAATAATGTTTTGTCTGTCTCAAGCATCTGGTGCACTTCTCATGATTGTGAACTACAACTAAATTCTCCACATTGCTTCCAAAACAGACCAGTGTGCATTGCGCCAAGTCAATTGTTGCAGTTACGTTAAATGGCCATTAGATGGTAGTACAATTCCAAAATGTCTATATTTTTCATCCTTTCGTTTATTATTTTCCTGTGAGATAATTATAGAAAATGTTAATAATGTATTCAAATCAAACCTTCTCTGGTTAGTTTGTAATGTTGATTGAAGTAATTAACACAAGATAAATACAACATCATGAAACCTTACGAATCATATTACATAATTATTAGACAAATTACTAAATATTGAATAGACGGGAAGCAATAAAGAGTAGTGTGCTTATTTGTATACGTGTGTGTGTGTGTGTGTGTGTGTGGGGGGGGGGGTGACCAGTTATTGAGTGACCAATCATATGTTAAGCAGTCTGTACATGTGATGAGATTTTCTCCTAGCAACACAAGAGATTCAGCTGTTGCCTAGCAGATTTGATGCAGCAGATCCAACCAGCAGGCGGCTGACAGTTGAGCAAATTAAGAGTTCAGCAACAGTTTCACCATATCATGTCTCTCTCTCTGTTAATATAGCAGGGACAATAAACACATAAAATATAAAATGTATAGCATATTCAATATCCGGTGAAAATTGGAGGGTGTAAATATGTAACGATCGAAGAACTGAAGTATTTTTTTCTTCACTAATTCCAACATCAATAGTTGTGATTTGATAGCAGACATGCATGAGATGCACGACAACGTTTAGAATATCTAATATAGCCTACCGTTTTTGAAAAAAGGGATTAGATTACATGCGACCAATGACATAATGTTCATGACGTAATTTGAAACGTGAGAACCTGGGAGGAAATGGTATTTTCTTGTACTTGTATTTGGTTAATTTAACTATCAGGACAAATTGATACACGCATTAAATTCTTTATCGTTGATAAGAATTGTTGATTAGCGTTGATATTGCTATTCTTTGTAAAGAAGCGAGTGGGCGTGTTTCTTCTTCTTTTACAACCAGGAAGTTCCTATGCTGCGCCATTTCCATCGTTTCACGGACAGCAAGCGAGCTGCGCCATCTCGGGACTTCGAGGACCGTGCAGTAAACGGTCGTACATACTCCGCTATCGGCATATTTAATTAACCGACAACATCAGATCTCAGATCTATCTATGTTCGGTACACACTTCGACTCAAAGTTTGCCAACAACATTGGATGGTATGTCGCTATCTTGTTAACGGGAGTTTCGTGGTGTGTAATTGTTAGCTAGCTAAGTGCTAACTATTAGCTAGTTAGCTTGAAGTTATCTTAAATTTTTACAAGTCGATGTATCCTCCATCGCCGCCTCCACGGGATTTGGAAATCATGCTGGGCGAGTCACTAGGTCATTACATTGAGTTGAACCTCGATAACGTCGAAAATAACAAGCCACAAGCCTTGACCTCTCACAATGCTGGTGCTAACCTAAGCAAAACAAGGCAAACCTTGTTAAAGAAAGGGGGGAAGAAAGTGCGTTCGGCGTCGTCGGGGTTGCAGCGTCCCCACCACCACTGCCAGCAGCCTAACCAGAAACACCAAGTCTTGCTGAGGAACAACCCCACGCGCCTCGCAGACATCAACAACAACAATGTCGCAGTTTCGTCAAAGTCCCAAGCGCAGTCCAACATTGAGCTCGCTAATGGTCGCACTCAGTCAACAGTGTTGACTCTTCATCACAAACAGGGAACAAAGGAGGTATGTGGCTAAATGTGTTCGTAAATGCTATGACCATGGTACTTTTTAACCGTTAATGTCACGTTTGATTTAGCATTTCAAATTTGTCGAATGTTTAATAGTGTACTACAGGGCGAGTATACTGTGTTAGAATAACGGCTGGGATGAAACGAAACTAGGTTCAGGGTGAAATATGTCAGGCATTATTGGCAACTTGAAATGTAGAAAGTGACGTAGGTTGTTCCACACCTCAAGGATGTGATCACGTAATATACTGGGCCTAATATTCGACCTACCGATACTGGATTTGTGCAATCCCGTTTTGTTTTCTCATATCGAAATTCGTAACTGGCGGACGTGCGTTTTAGACGCTTGTTTATGAGGCAGTGACCTAGCTATATGAGGACCTGGCAAAAAAAAACATTTTTTACAATTCGAGTAAGACATTTATTACTTTAGTTTCTCTTAAATAAAAGTTTGTTCATATTATTTAGCATTTATTAATCAGGACGTTATCTGACGTTTTCTCTGCTTCCCAGCTGTTGAAGTCAAAAGGCGGAAAAGTTGAGCGATGTACCCTTCAGTCCGGAGGCCAGTCCGTTCACAGCTTAAGTAAACATGATCAGCCTGTTCAAAATCTGAACGCTCGGAGTCACCGGGCCAAATACAGCCATGCGCCTGGCGGTACTCAGTCCACTAAGAAGCCAGACAACGTCAACCAGAAGAAACCCATTTCCCCCTTCCAGCACCACCTCAGCGATGTAAAGCCCTTCAACTCACCCGACAACGCCACGGTTGTCAGCGCCATCTCAGCGGTGCCAGCGTCCGAGGAGGAGCTTAGAGACGGTGAGAAGATTTATGCTGGAGCTAAATTCAGCGAGCCCCCCTCTCCAAGTGTGCTGCCGAAACCACCCAGTCACTGGGTCGGGAAGAACAGGGCCCATCATCCAGACCCCAGCCGAGAGCAAATGACTGTTCATTTGAAGTCTCTGCTGAAAGTTCAGGATTAGCAGTGATCACATTGTTTAGTTTCTAGAAAACAGCCCCTCTCCTCAGCGCTAAAATTCGGCTTTGAGGTAATCCAGCACTGGAAGTGTGACTTCCTTCAACAGAATGTATTGAGTTTTGTTCTGTAATACAATTTCAGCAAAAGTGGCCTTGTGTTAATTGGGTTTTTAAATGAACATGTGTAAATGTACATATTGTAAACATGTAATATAATTGTATATGTTTCATGTTATTTTAACTGAAAGTATAGTTTTGTTACTGAAGCCTGCAATCAGATGTTCCCCTTGAACTGGTGCATTTTTGTACAGTTCTGTGAATGGGCTGCCATACCCGTTGGGGCACATTCAGTGTAAGAGATTTTCTTACCTATTTGCACAAAACTGAAAACCAACATGCGTCCTGTTAGTAGCAAGCGAAGAGTTGAGAATGTTAGGGGTTCTGTGAATCTCAGCCCATCGTGGCTGCTATTGCCTGAATGCACTGCAGAGACGACCCACAATCTTCAGGGAAATCTCTGGAATGTCCAAGAAGGGAGTGACAATGTGAAAGTATCAAAAATCAAGGATTTACTCTCTAACAAGGACGTTTGCCGTGGGAAACAGACATTCAGCATTGACACTGAGTGTGTTTTCTTTTCAATTTCTAGCACTGACATTATTTCTATTTTTAGATATTTTCAAAAGACTTTGTAACTTTGTTTCACATACCTCTTTTCCTGTTGGTTTCAGTGTTGCGTTTCATTTGAAGCACTGAAAATGTTTACCAAAAGTATGTTTGAAGATGATTCAAGTTCTGTGAATGATCTTTATATTATTATGTAACACACTTTACCCCAGATGTTTTGGAGCAAGGCAGCTTCTAGATCTTGTTTTTTTCTGACTCAGTGATGTCACACAAATTGAGAAATTGTATTACTGTACCAAAAACTCATGATACATTTTGTTGAAAGCAAAAAAAAAAAATTGACCAGTGACCAAATTGTGATATGTTAAAAGAAATGCACTCCCACGTTGCAATTTGAAAGATATTTTTTTATGATGCATTTCATATCCAAATTAAAATTTACATTAAACTATTGGCAACCCCCAATAAATGGTTTGTGTGCTTATTAGTCCAACATGTTTACTTGATGGCTCCGTTTCTGTAGGTTCAGTGTTACCATTCAGAAGACTAAGCGGACATTTACCCAAGACAGTGGCGTAAACATGTCCTGAGGTGCTCAATCTTAAAGGCCGCCGCGAGTGTAGAATCAAGTGTCGAGACCACATCTCTAGCGTGGACCAATCCGGTTAGGGAAGCGGCAGTGCCGCCCTCTGCCGACCAAAATGTATCATACAGCATGTTTACTTGCAAGGAAAAGTTTTTGTGGTCAAAGTTTCAGCACTCTCTTGTGGGGAGGACACTATCACGTAATGTGTAAAGTATTATCTCTGAAGAAAGTTAGTGCTGAGAGACAGAAGTCTGTATGTAACTTAAGACAATGGCTCAGTCCGTTTCCCCAGACTCGCTCTTAAAGCTGAAACAGCAAGTTGGCCGATGTATTGACGATGCAAAAGACAAGCTTTATAGTTTAAGTAATGATATATGGAGTTGCCCAGAACTGGCATATGAAGAGAGAAAGGCTCACGACAGATTGGTAGCCTTTTTCTCAGAGGAAAATGGATGGGAAGTGGAGAAACATTTTAAACTTGAGACGGCATTTCGTGCCACGTGGGGACCCGGTGGTCGTAAGGAAGGACATCTGATAAACGTAGGGTTTTTGTGCGAATACGACGCACTGCCTGGGATAGGACATGCGTGTGGCCACAATCTGATCGCCGAAGTAGGAGCCGCTTCTGCCATTGGTTTAAAGGCAGTGATTGAAGGAACGTCCGATTTCCCCGCGCACGTCCAGGTAAGGTCGTCCATGTCATTTTGCCTCGTGGAACTGCTTTAGAATCGGTTTTGCGTTTCATGAACTGCATATTTTGATAGCGATAGGATGCCAAAAATGCACGGTCTTTTATATCGTTGATATGGAATTGATATGGATTCTTGTTCTGCTCTCAGGTGACCGTGCTGGGTACCCCGGCTGAGGAGGATGTAGGGGGTAAAGCCGATATGATGAAGCAGGGAGCGTTTGATGGGTTGGATGTTGTGTTTATGGCGCACCCTTCTCAAGAGGATGCCCCGTATCTACCAGATGTTGCTGAACATGAGTACATATTACAGGATCATATCCCACAAACAAGACTATTACAAGCCTGTACATGATTTCCAAAGCCATGCAAATCAATATCCGTAATAGCAGTTTTCGGCACACTACAAAAAACAAATGTAAAATGCACCAGAGTTCTATGGCTGTTTCTATAGGCCTTGTGCTGCATTGAAGTGTAGCTATATCAGGCTTACCAGGCCAGTAGTCTGGCATGCCCCTGCCCTGCTCCCAGAATAGACAGACACAATGTGACACCCAAGGCCCTGATCTGGTTTCTGATATCTTGTTCAGTGTGGTGGTGAAGTACCACGGCAAGGCGAGCCACGCAGCCAGTCACCCCTGGGCAGGGGTCAATGCTCTGGACGCTGCTGTGCTGGCCTACAACAACATCTCTGTGCTCAGACAACAACTGAAGCCTGACTGGAGAGTCCATGGTGAGGCCCTGGTCAGTTAGTCACTGATGTGCATCTTGGTACGTGATGTATAGTTGTATGGGCTGTTGTTTTGTGAAAGAGCTGTGCCAGGATCTCAAACCTAACAACAATCTAAACCCTGACTGCGCAGGAGTTATAAAAAATGGAGGGGTGAAACCCAACATAATTCCTGACTACACAGAGCTGGAGTACTATCTGCGTACTCCATCGCGTAAAGATCTACCCACCATCAAGGCCAAAGCTGAGATGTGCTTTAGGTCTGCTGCCATGGCGACTGGCTGCGAAGTAAGTAAAATATCAAATCCCCTGTTTGGATAAGAGATATACGGTTTAGGTAATGTCAAGATTGTTTACTGTCAACAATTATCGCTGTTGTTCAGAAGTGAGACAAGCTGATGAACTCAGAAGAATATGCCTTCTTCAGGTTGAAGTTGAGTTTGCGAGAAATGCTTTTGACAATATCCTGAGAAATACCACTCTGGAAGACCTGTATGAAACTAACGGAAAGGCCTTGGGGATGGAATTTACCACAGATGAGGAGGTTCTCAAAAACTCTTCTGGTGAGAAATGTGAAAGTAACTTTGAAAGTAATGTTGGAATGTAAAGCCTGCTACACAGATATCTGATGTCCTCAGCTGTCCTTAGCTTAAATCAAATGATATGTGTTTATGGCTTTATGTTAGCTACATCCTATTTATCTTGACCTTTGGGCACTGGTTTGCAAACTCAGCTCTCAGCACAGAAACTTTACTGTGACTTGTTGTTTACTTCCTGTTTTACTGTCTGCATATGTTGCAGCAACACAAATACCCTTTGAAAAGAGGCCTATTGTAGTCAAAAAGATTGTACTCATTCTCTGTCTGCTGTTCAGTATCTCTGTATTCTGCATGCTTGAAACAAAGGCAGGTATAACCTGAAGCCACTTCCAACTGAGCTATCTCCTAAACATTCACAGTTATTCATCTGGCAGATGCTTTCATGCAAAGCAACTTACAAATAGAGCATATAGTAAGTGCAGCAGATAATCAAGGATTAGAAGTGCACAATTCTAACAGTTTTACAGTGGTTAATGCTAAGGTACAGTGTGTTTTAGACACCACAACAACAATATCAAATACAACATTGCACAGTTTTGCAGATGCAGTCTGTAATTCAGAAAGTGCATGAACTGAACACCAACACAAACCATCTTTGTTGTTCTTGTAACATGACCCTCTTGTGGTCAGTTAGAGAAGATTTAAGACTTGGAGTATTTTCAAAAATGTGCTGATTGTGCAAGTGTTGTGATACAACATCATGATGTGATAAGACGCTTTATTGTGTTTGAAACTGTCAGGATCCACAGACTTTGGCAACGTGTCTTTTATAATTCCTGGAATCCACCCCTACTTCTACATCGGTACTGACGCTCTGAATCACACAGAGGAATATACCATTGCTTCTGGTAAGACCAAGACATAGTACCAAGATAGGAAGACAAAGTATTTAGCTTCAAAAGTCTAAGTATTAGAAATAATTACGTGTTACATTATTGTCTATAGTCGCACGTCCAGATGTTCTCTCTGTGATGTCCTCTCTGTGATTGCGTTTGAACTTGAATTTGAACTGTCTGTGATTGTGTCTTGTGTCCTCTTTTGGCTCTTTGGCATTTTGGCTAACAGCTGTTATTTTTAAATGCGCTTTATAACTACAACTGATTGACTGACTGAATCCTTCCAGGTGATGAGAAAGCCCAGTTCTACTCACTGAGAGCAGCCAAGGCCCTGGCCATGACAGCCCTGGATGTCCTGCTGCGCCCAGAGCTGCTGCACAGGGTCAAGGAGACCTTTATGGAGGACAAGCTGAAGGAGGAGCAGATTATGAGGAAAAGCCTGCCCTGTGAAGGAACAGCTGGCCAGCACTGAGCGCACCACACACACACACATAGACACACACTCGCAAATTATGTGAATCACATAATGTGTGATGTGAAGCAATGCCAAAAACATTTTGTTTCGTATATACAATACAATGTACAGTATACAAAACAACAACAATTCTACTTTCATCCCACACTAAGGGATTTATAATTTTATAAACCATAGTACACATGTACACATCTTGGTTGCATCGTTAAACAAATAAAAAACCTTACTCTGATAGTATGCCAAAAAATAAAGTAATCCCAATCTAGTTTTATGAATATCTTGATATTTTTCATTGGAAGATACGTATATCCCTATCCCAGGCTTTAGTAGAAATTACGTTTAATCCTCAACAGATGCCATGTCTATATTGCATAAATCTATAAGTGGCTTACAAAGGAAGGTTTCTATAGTATAATTTGAGTAATCTGATTCTGTTCTATTCACTAAGGTCAAAACACCTGCACACAAATGACCTCCCTCAAGCACACATCTCCTCTTGAGTCGTTCACTGAACAGGTTTGAGAAGAAAACATTTATTTTATTAAAATATATATATATCCGAGGTACAGAGCAACATATGGAATAATAAAAAATCCTGATTATATCCTAAGAAGAGGATTTCTTAGGAGATGAAGGAAAGGTTAATTGAGAAGTGCAAGAGTAGGGTAATCAAAAAAAGATATTTAAATGCATTCTAATAATGTCTCTTACGTTTCCCACACAGGTGGTGGAACCCAGTGTTCAATCTTTTTCCCCCAAAAAATATAAATGGAGAAAAATAATAATAATAGCAAAATTCACGCATTTTAGGATTTTTACACACTTAAATCACATTTTGCACACTGATTACATTGCATCTGAACAAAATGTACTGTAAACTTCTTAGCTGGCACACTACATAATGCAGACTTAAGTCTGTCATTAATGTACTAGTTGACTTGAATGTATAGACATATCTTATTATGTTATCATAAATTATTTATAAAAAATAAATGCACAACAACACAATATGCCCACAATAACACAATTATCCAAACAATAATGAACTTATTATTACAGAAAGTATTTGGTATAGCTTAATTTTATATGCTTTTAGATGTTTCTAGCACCTATACTGTACGTATTTACAAAAGAAGAATGCCAGATGATTTAATGACCTACAGATACTTTGTATCAAAAATATATCCTCTAATAAGAGTCAAATATATGAACCAAAACTGTGTATGAGTTGATATTATAGCCCTGTGGTATGATGCCAAACATTTATACCAGTTTTGTAAAGGTTTTATGGCCTTGTTGTACTACTGCAACACTCACCCAGAACAGCTGGTTCCCTCAAACAGATCCACAAACCTCAATTCAGTATCATTTTCTATATTGTTAGAAAACACACATTTGGATTGTTAATGTACATAATGACACGATTTCTGAGTGCTTTGGTGGCTGCGCGTGGAATGCCCTCCACAACCCGCAACCACCTACACAAGCCAGGCCCTGACGTTCTTCTGTGTCATCAACTAGTGGATATCGTCCAGCACAACTTCCTCCGTCTTGGGAGTTAGGAGTAAATGGACCAGTAGATGACGTTGAAGAGTGTGTAAGCTCCAGGAAAGATGACGCGTGAGTATTTGTCTATGGCGTGAGTGTCGATCCACATGCTGTTGTAGGGAGAGGAGCTGACGTGCCCGGTGATCTGGTCGCTTTCCAACGCCAGCTGCACCAGCATCCTCTCCCTCTTCACGCCGTTCTGCTCCGGCATGCCGTAGTTCCCGGTATTGTTGACGTCCACCTCGCTGTAGCTGCACAACATGTCAGGATGGGTCATGCCGCAGGTGCAAGGCAGCTGCGAACAGGATCAACAATCAAACCACAGGTATTCTTCCCAAAGCAAGGCTGGTCGTCAAGCTAATCTGATTTTGAACAGAAGGTTCTTGAAGCCTATGCTATGTCCCCTGGATTCGTTTTGGGGACTTGGGAAGGGAGTGAAATGTGTTTGAATTGTTGTGAAGGCACTCACCGTTTCTCGCAGCTTCCTCTCCTTCCGCTCCTGGACTGTGGACAGGTAGTTCACAGCTGCGTACTCTATCACCGACAGGAAGACAAACACAAAACTGACCCAGAGGTAAATGTCCACAGCTTTGATGTAGGAGACTCTGGGCATGGACGCGTTCACTCCAGTGATGATGGTGGACATGGTGAGCACCGTGGTGATACCTGGAAGGCACAGGCCAGCACATTATGATCGCACTGATGCCGACTGGGGAAAAATATAAATTATCTGTGATGCCAAATGTTCTTGGCATCACAGGTAACCAGGCGAACTTGTTTTGGACCGTGAGAAAAGATTGTCACTTGCCCAGAGGGACTCTGGCAGGTACAGCCCGTCTATCGATCCAGAAAGACACCCAGGACAGCATGACCATCAGGGTGGCAGGAAAGTAGGTCTGGAGCAGGAAGAAGAAGATGTGGCGCCGCAGGGTGAAGTTGATGTACAGACGGTTGTACCAGCCTGGGGGGGGGGAAGAGAAGCAAAAGAACGTTAATCTGGCAATATGGTCAAACCAGACAAAAACCAGAATGTACTCAGAATGTAAAACAGCTCCTGGTACCGGTGCTGCTGTAGAAAGCCAGCTTGGTGGTGGTGTGGAACTCCTGGATGAGGAACTGGGAGAGGGAGATCTTCTCATCTGTGTTCAAGGACTCGTTCCCTTTCTTCCAGTAGAGCATCAGGTCATCGTCTGTGTACGCGTCTGAGGAGAGACGGGGGGCCACACACAGTATAGCGAGGGTGTTCAATCCTGGTCCCCTGGGTCCACTGTCCTGCATGTTGTAGATGTTTCCCTGCTCCTGCACACCTGATTCAAACGAATCAGGCTTCCATGGAGCCTTATAACCCATTCATTTGAATCAGGTGTGTTGGAGCAGGGAAACATCTCAAGCATACAGGACAGTGGACTCCGGGTACCAGGATTGAACACCCCTACGGTATAGTAACATGATCTTTTTAAGGATACGGTAGATGTATATTTCTGTCAAAGTTCACAAGTACGGTTTCAACTGCAGAGAACATGGTGGCCGTTTCAGAAACCTACAGCTCTCGATCTCCAGGGAGCAGGTCTGTGTGTCCAAAGGGAAGCGACTCAAATCCATGCTGCACATGGCAGTGACTGTGACTCTGCATAGGAGAGAGAAAACAACCCAGTTAGTCCAACAGCTGACATGACAGGACTGTGTGTAGGTTAACCCCCTTTCACGTCATCTTTCATCTGGACAAGCTACTTTCAGAACATGGGCTGCCAGTAGGGTGACCACCTGTTCCGCTTTGCGTTGTATCACACAGAATTTTCAATATGCGACGTGCGGGACAAGGGGTGAAAATGCTGTGCGACACAACGCAAAGCGGGACAGGTGGTCACCCTACTGGCTGGCACGTGAAAGGAATGCAGGGAGGCGGTGCAGAGATAATCCAGATCGCTGGAGGAGAGACAACTCCACAGCATAGTCTGGGACAGTACGCAACCAACCTCACCTCCATAATCTGCTTGTGTCTGGAAAATCTCCCGTTCTGAACGCAGAGAGATTTATCCTGTGGATGGACATGAGTGGAATACGGAGTCTGACGTGCACAGCCCTGCATCTCCACCAACCCCCACCTCAAACCCTAGACATTCGTGAGCAAAATCCTATAATCCATACCAAGATCAGGATTACTGATTGACTTTGAAAGAGTATAAGAAAGAAGCTCCATATCCCAGTGGGTGGGAGAATGATCCCTGGCCACCCACACAGGTCTCTGGGCATGATCTGTAACACCCATCCAGTGTGACTAATGCCCGTGTTCTGTGTTGGTGGAGGGCTTGCATACACGATGTGCTGGCGGTTCCAGGACGAAGCTGTTGTCTGTTCAGCCATTGCTACTACCAGCTGCCAAACGATCTCATGTGGATTAGCAAATCTGCCGCTTGGCTCCTGTATTTTACTTACACACCCACATACTCTATCCCAGAGGTTTTAGCAGAACTGTACTGACAAATAGTTTCTCACTACATAAACATTAACTCAATGACAGTAATCAAATAAGGATTAAATAAACCTATTTGGTGACAAAACATAGATAGGTTTTCAGTAGAATTCTGACCTGCATGGCGTTTTTCTGTTGTTACATTTGCAATTTAGTCTATGGAGAGTGGTGGTATAAAAACATGTCCAATTTCAAAGAGATATAATAAATGTTTTGCTGAATTGTGTCAATAAAAAAACCTTGACAGCTGTTGTCCCTCAACTATTTAAGAGGTTTGAGTTGAGATGCACCAGTACTAGTAGGTCAGTTACCTCAGGCTGTAGAGAACCTTGCCATCTGGGTAGACACGTAGCATCACATTATCGGTGGTGGTGTCGTGAGTGAAGGACCTTTTGGAGTGGACGAAGAACATGTCTGGTACCCAGATCTTCTTCACCAAGCGCCCGTCGAAGGTCATGCTCTGGTTGTTGTTGCTTGGAAAGGCCAAACGCTCATCCTTCCAGTAGTGTCTCAGATACAGGGTCATGGTGAAGTCCTGCCATATGGACACAACTGATGTTCCTCTCATTTTATAACAGGTTTCTCCCTACTGATGCACAGAAGGATTTTAACTCTGACTGCATATATATATATATATATATATATATATATATTTACATTTACATTTAGTCATTTAGCAGACACTCTTATCCAGAGCGACTTACAGTAAGTACAGGGACATTCTCCCCGAGGCAAGTAGGGTGAAGTGCCTTGCCCAAGGACACAACGTAATTTGGCACAGCCGGAATCGAACCAACAACCTTCTGATTAATAGCCCGACTCCCTAACCGCTCAGCCATCTGACTCAGAATTCTACTCTTATTTTGCCTAGAAAGATGTACAGAACTATAGAAGATAGGTTAAGATGCAATTGCTTTTACACAGTTCAGAGTGTGTATACATATACCATGTCCACTTCTGAAATTGTGTCTAGACTTTCAACCTGGACATCAACGCCAACTGGAACAGCAGGTCCTGCAAAGCCACAGAAAAGCCATGTTTACTTTTACTGTAAACAACGTTTAGCATCCATTGGGCTATAAAACAACAAATATATTGAAGGTTTGACATCTCTCCAAGATTATCTCGTTAATAAGAAATGTTGTTTTGCAAAGCAGACTGGATTATGTTTATAGGTTGTTGACTCATGTTTTCAGTGACCATTTTAAACCATGTGCTTTTGCTCCCTAAAACCAAACGCGGAAACATTACATTACCACATCACAATTAGAGCGCATATAGACCAATAAATTATATAATGTTCATGCCTGAATATTGTATCAAAACACACAGCAAAAACATTAGATGTTATTGAATAAATCAACAAACAACTAGACGATTATCTCTGAAACAGAATGCAACAGCCAAGCAACGTCTACCATCTAAAAACATCTAAAAAAATTAAACTGATTAGTAGTCTTATAACCAACATATAAACCATTTTCTGAACATGGATCCCCCCCCCCTCCCCAAAATGGAAATAGTTGCGAAGGGCAAGGGAAAACGTCTTGCTGTGTAAACAGATGGGTGCTGAGAATGGGAAGATTAAAGAAGTTAGAGGGTTATGGAAACGTGAAACCCGACACTTGAGCTGTTTGTGTAGTAATTATTCATCGGGCACAAGCAAAGCTTAATCCTACACTCAGTCTAGTTATGTAATCTACTGAATACACAGACTGCACTAGACACCCCACATTTTCCAGAATTAGATAAATCTTGACTTTAAGATTAAAAACAGAATATTGACATTTTAATATATATTTTTTATGTTGAATTACATGAGAAAGCATTGATTGGATGATGATCAAAGCATCTTTAAATACGCTAAATGATACTTTCTGTGGTTTGGATAGATTTAACTCAAAGTCACACAAAAAGGAACTGCCTCACCTCCAAAGCCAGGTCTCATCGTGAAGTCGTGGTCGTCTATCCTTAGGAGCTGCTCTGACTTTGTCACGAAGGACTTCGTCATGTCAGGACTCCTTTTAAAAATCGGACTGCAAAACAGAGGAGATGAATAGCAGTTATTCCTCAACAGTAAGTGTGGTGGGTGTGTATGCTTAAAGAGAGATTAATTGTCTAAACAAGTGTTCTACACATAGACCAGACTTATAAGTAAAGAAGATTTGGTCAGAATTCATATCAAAAGCACACAATACCCAGCACTGAGACACATAGTCGTTTTGTGATGATTTAAAGCTGACTGTTTTAAAGATGCTTTGACGGAATCATCATCATTCATGTCATGAATAACTGTGTTCAAAATCCACAGCAGATTTTGCTCTCCATCTATATGTCCCAACCTCCTGTTTAATCTGAGACGGATGATGACTGGTGGCTGCAGTATTAGATTTAAACAAAAAATACCTGCCAATTTTCTGCCGTCCAACTGTCAACGGAATCCCTACTTCTCTTTTGGATCTGAGAAAAAAGTAATTTAGGTTAGGAGTATGGTTGACATTTGCATTAGGATATCGCCTAACTGAGATTAGGAAGGCTAACTCTAACCGTAAGCCCTACTGAAAACTAAACAACAAGAAGCACCATCCAGACCACACGCCAGAAAGCATCTGTCATAAGTCTTCATGTTTTATGGTGTGCGTGCACGATAGATCAAACAGATCTATGCAGATGAACAGATCAAAGCACTGGTAGAGAACTGAGGGATGCAAGGGAGAGGCGGTTGACCTTCATATTTCAACTCACAACACAGCATGTTTCACAAATCAGAGGTCAGTTGGTCATCTCTACAATGTTTCATTCCATTCCACTGAGCTCAATTTAAACACCTCAGATGGTCAGAGCAGATTATTGTTAAATTCCTCTGGGTAACAGATGATGCGAAGGTGGGATTCTTGAAATAAGCCTCAGGCCACAACTTAATCTGAACTCTTTTAGCAGATGCCTTTTTGGACATTACATAACATGTCCCACTGTCCTTGGTTTGATTGTTTATGTAGATGCAGATTGGATTGCTTAACTTTTATCCCCCAGAGGGATGGTCATAGCATTCCACTAAAAGAATACAGTGTCTTCTGTGTACATACGGAAATGGTGGATAAATGCAATATTTTGTAATTGACAGACAAATCATAGATCAGTCCGATTAGAGAACTTATCTAGCGTGTTTAGAACTAATCACAAAACAGAACAACATATGGAATGCTGCCAATTATATTTTTCAAAACAACAACAAAAAAAGGTTTTGCCATAGGAATGCGCTGAGGTCATTTTGAAGTCTTCTGATGCCACAAGGGCCATTTCAAGACATTATAGCTCACTTGCTCTTGATGTGAATGAACAGCTTGATGAGGAACAGACACAAAAAGGTTTAAAGAGCTGTCTAAGCAGTATATAAGCTCTGTCTTTGAGCAATGGCAAAGATTTCACATGCTGCTAACCTAGTCCATTTGAGCATGATAATTGCAACAGCTTTGGACTGTAATGACAGCAACTGCTTGCCCTAACAACAGCATGCAGGTAGATAAGCCTTTGTGAAGGGATTAACGATGACCTCATTGTTTTGGACTTAGTTGTAATGAACATGAGTGCTCTGAAGAGACTGTACTGTAAATCAGATGGGTTCCCTGATGCACATACAGTATCGAATGTTACCCAAAAAGAACGCATTTCCCATCTGTAAAAAGAAAAGGAATTCCATTTGGGAATATTAAAAATCACTTTTAATTATGTTGTGACTTTGACGTTCGGCATTCCCATTGGATAACCAGCCATAACAATAAATGAAATAGCACATTAACGCACTCAGATTACAGGTTACATTTACATTTAGTCATTTAGCAGACGCTCTTATCCAGAGCGACTTACAGTAAGTACAGGGACATTCCCCCCGAGGCAAGTAGGGTGAAGTGCCTTGCCCAAGGATACAACGTCATTTGGCACGGCCAGGAATCGAACTGGCAACCTCCTGATTACTAGCCCGACTCCCTCACCGCTCAGCCACCTGACACCCTCCGGTTACATAATCTGAGTAAGTGATTTTTTTTGAACAGTCACCTTGTGCCTGTGTCTGATAAATGAAAACCTTTCTTTTTTCCAGTATGTTGCACATAAGTATTTGATCCACTATGGTACTGAACATTCACTGCCGAATTTCTAAGTAAAAATACTTTCACACATCGTATTAATTGTATTCCTTTAACCAAGGTGTGCACTGTGCATCTCCCACCCCTGCCACCCACACTCCCACAAACACAGCCAGACATCATACCGGCCCGCAAACACACACACACTGAACATCTGTGCCTTGTATATTTAATCCCTAAAGTAATATTACATCATTGAAGCTAATATAACACAAAATGGGAGAAAATCTGTGTTTTGGGGATAATACAGTTTCTTAAGTAAAAGGACAAAGTTCCAAAAGGTTAATAATCTGAAAACATAAAGCAGTGCTCTACTACTTGTGGACATTTTCACCAGATGACAAACGGCATTTTTCTCACCACGCCGGCACACAGGGTGCATAACATTTGGGAAAGGGCCTACACTTATTAATGGATCTCGTTTATTGGTAACATTGAATCCTACGGTTTACAAAATGAAATATCATGAACTGACGAGAAAAGACATGATGGTAAATGGTACGCTATTATACAACAGAAGAATTAAATTCCTAAATATTCAAGGCGCAATGTCCGTGCAGATCTGAGATCTGCATTTGATCAAACAAGTGTGGATGGTGATGCACTCATTTAATTAAAATGTCAATACCTCACCTGACTTGACTGTGGGTCTGAAGGGTTTGGCATCTAGAACGAGTCCTTCTTTCAGACGCACCTACCATCCAAACAAGGAGTAAGATATGAAGCAAGAGTAGAACGTCCGTGTGCATGATGTCCCAACTGCGTCTGCGGCGAGACTGAATGGTTCTTTACTGACGCTTCAATGAAGACTACATTGATAACAATCTCCGCTGCTCTCGCGGAGGCTATCTAGGCATGTTTAGCGTTAGACCGTGGATAATGCTTTACACCCAACCACAGATTCTGCAGGGTCGATAAGCAGAGAGTGGAGAAAGCAATTCCCGACTAAACCTATAAATCTGTCCACGTCAGATGTGTCGGATTTTCTCCTCGTTGGTAGATGTGAGCATGGTCAGGTTTTCCGGATGTAAGAGAGGATTCATTGACACAGGTTAAAGGTGAGCTGAAACGCGGATTTCGTCGACATTAAAATCTCCAGGTTGTTGTTCTAACAGACGCACAAGATTGGCGAGATCTATTTCCTGTAGAGTGGACTCATAAAGACCAAGATCTTTCCAGTAGAAAAAAAAGAAGCTCTTTATCAACCATTTTTCCAAGTAACATAATAGGCCTAAGCAACATGAACATTATATGGACATATGACGAAATGAAGAATATAAAGTGATGATATCAGTATAATCTAAACCTTTTCTAAAACGGATCCCACTTTGACACTGTATATTAGAAGCCCACATAAATGGGCCACATCAGTTTAACATTTCAACTATGACACAGAATCACAACCCAACCGGTTTCATTAGTGTTTTAAAAACACTAATGAAAAATGACATGGTGGAAGATTTACATGAAGGCCTATGCCTATATGGCGCTTAAATGTCTGTGTATCTTCTTGCAAAACAGAATATAGCTAGATGTTTTGACAGGGGTTGATATCTAATATTCTGTGATTTCAGCCCATGTGCTCGTTAATCTGTTGGTTTATTTTGGATGGTCTGAATGTTCCAGCACCGCAGGGCTTGGCCTGGTCTGTTTTGGTGTCAAATCTGCTTGTGATCCACAAAACGGATTTTGCCCCTAAAACGATTCCAACGAGGAACATTCTTTCATGCTACCTTCTCGCCTGTAAACGCAAGATTAATTCATGTAATGGTATAGCCTATCATGTTAAGGTAGATTGGGGACGCTGAATGCGTGTCAAGGGATGAGAAAGGTCTCTGTTGGGAGACCTCTGTTCACACAACAATAATCATGATAATGGATGGACGTTTGCCTTGATCCACTTGTGATTATCTATTATTTAAATAATAGATAATAAAAAGGCAATACACCTTTTCATAATTAAAGGGACATGTAGGGGAGACTAGGTATGGTTGTAACAGGGGGAGAGTTGTAACACTACCAATTCCACGAATCAGGGATAAGATAGGAGTCATGTGACAGTTTCAGTTTCCTCAGGCTTCCTTTACGATCCCAAATGGAGGTTTTCCAGTCTTTGTTGCTATCTCTCCTGAAGCTACAGCAGAAAATGTAATTCTGAGGTAAGAAAGTAAAAAAAAAAAAAGAATATTTTGTTCGTACTTCTACCGTTGTTAATGTTGTATGAGTTATATCAGGTCAAACTGTAGTTTCTCTAGTAAAGAATGGTGTATCAACCTCCTGCTAATTTCAAAGCACCATGCTAATACAGCTAGCTAAACAATGGGTAACAGTGGCGGGGATGGTTGTAACACGTGTTTTGAAAGTGTTACAGCCATCCCCTTACATACAGCTAAGAACATTATTGTGATTTTAATAATTCTACAGAATGCCTAGAACTTGGGTGAGTCAATGCCAGTCTTTTAGAAAGAGCAGCAGTCGAAAAGGGAAAAACATGACCCATATGAATGTGCACGTACGGACATGCACACACAAACGCACACGTGTGCATGCACAAACACACACAATATGCACATACACTCCCCATATTCACACATATTTAATTGTTGCAGCCATTCATTTAAAATAAAACTGTTGTTGTGGCATATCACTTGGTTTTTGTGCATTTTGTCTACCTGTTACAACTTACCCCAGTATGTGTTACAACCTACCCCAGTAGTAGGGTTGGTTGTAACAAAGGACCACCTTTTATTTGTCATCATCTCACAAGTCTGTGATATAGTTGAAGAAATTTAAATTGTTGCCATTTGTAGTAGACAAATATGGGTAGGCTACTTTGCCTAAAAGTTTCAGACGTTTAGCTAAAAAAAAGGTAGTTTTAGGTGTTGAAGAAAAAAGTGTTACCATACCATACCCAGTCTCCCCTAATCTATTGCTGAATTCCAAAAATTAAGGTTGCAATCAGTGTCGCAAAAATGATGTTTGTGTTTTCGTGTGGCTTGAACTGTCTCTCAGCTTCACAGCACGTATCCTACCTGCAAATAAAGTCAGATCTGAAAGCTGGCCAAAAGTGGGAGAGGCTAATATCTGTACTAGACTGAAATAGCAGATTAGCACACAAAGGATCACCCATCAGGCACAACGAAAGGCCAGCATCTGGCTGGGCACCCAAGAGACGTAGACAAGGCTTAGTGAATCGTTGTCATTTCTAAATATAGTAAATTGCAGTCACATGGTTGAGAACGCTACTGGCACAAAATAAAATTATATGAAATAATGAAATAACTAAATAATGTTTTTTATTTTTTATCAGAGTTAGCAGGGGGTGCATTTCTTGGCAAGTCAGAATACAGCCCTGCCCTGAAATGCACGCCCTTTTAACCTGTGATAACATTTACTTCGATGTTGATACATAGAGGTTTCAGTACTTGTCTTTTGTAGGCTATATGTGAACCTTTGGTCCGTTTTCAGGACAGCTGATATTATGGATCAGAAGGCTGTTGTTTTCGACCTGTCTGAGTAGCCTAACCTACCAGGCATTACCGCAGTGAAAATCCTCGCACTCGATCACATTCCAGAACCCTGATTTCTTGACCTTTTCTATATATTATATATACTATATATTTTTTTGTTCTAGTTTAAATCTATTTTGCTCCGATATCCCGGATGTTGCAATCTGAATTTTTGTCTATACATTTTTGGGGGATCTGAATTTTACTGTTTGAGCAACCAGAATTTCCGAACCTTGAATATTTTGAGCCAATTTTTTTTTTAACATGAATTCATATTTCAATTTTAAAGAGGTGAATTCAAAACCAACAAAAAAAAGCATTTCACGTGTGGATGTGAGTTTTCAGTAGTATGAATGTGTGTGAACGTTTCACGTGTTTCATATGAGTTTGTGAAAGGACAGTCTGAATTATTTCCTAAACAGCCCCTCATAATCATGTGTTTGCTTAGCTCCAAATATGAAACGTGGGTTACTCTTTTGCAGGTCCCTTCGCTACACCCTTACATCCAACAGATGGCAGCATCATCTATTGGATCGAATGGCTGAATAGTCAGAGGCATGTGGATCAGCCGAGATGTTCAGAGTCAAATGTTTTAAGGCCCATGGTGTTCTTGACATTTCAGGTGAGTTTTACCTTTGTATATTAAACAGAACAAGACCAGTGGCTATGTGTCATACAGTATCTTCATTCATAACCTTAACATCATATATGTGCATTGAAGGTCTACTGTGTCCAAGTCAAATAAAGATTTAGGATCCACTAATATAGCGTTTTCCTCTGTCAAAGACCTTTTTAAAGAACAGGGTCATATGAAATGTGATCGTTTTTCTTTAGCACTCACAGATTTTTCCCCCACCTCTCAATCACTTTTCCCCACACAGAATTAATCTGGATTTGGTGGGTGGAAGATTGCTGCACTTGATGCAAAGCCAACTCCATGACATTACATAAAGCTTTTTTTTTTCAATCTCTCTTCATTAGAAGTTAATCTGTACTAACCAACTGTCAACTGATGATAATGTTTCAGTTGAATATAGAAGGCTACATATCAGTGTGAATATGTCACACAAAAAATTCCAATACTCTGTGTCTTGGATTCTGTAGAAACTCCTATCAAGGGATCAAATGAGTGTATATGTTGCCATTTGATTACAGTAAAGCACACTTAATCTGATTTCATAAAGTTGGATAACTTGTATAGTACAATTGTATTGACTAAGCAGAGGGAGAGAGAGAGAGAGAGAGGGGGGGGGGTGAGGATGAGCTATTGAACAGAGTTGATAGTTTATCTTCTGAAATATAAGTGAAGAGAATCCTATCATCTGACACCCAGTTTGCTTCAACAACATCCTCATACTACAGTAACTGAGTCATACAATACATCAGTGGAGTCAGGTGGCTGAGCGGTTAGAGAATCAGGCTAGTAATCAGAAGGTCGCTGGTTCGATTCCCGGCCGTGCCAATGACGTTGACCTTGGGCAAGGCACTTCACCCTACTCCCTGTACTTACTGTAAGTCGCTCTGGATAAGACTGTCTGCTAAATGACTAAATGTAAATACATACTCTGGAGTCACGTGCACTCACGGACAAGAAGCCGGCAGTGTTAAGGTCAGTTGGAACAAATACACTCAAGAAGTGGTGTGTGTGTAGGGAGTGTGTGTGTGTATTGGAGAAAAACTGTTTAGTTTCTGGAAAGGTTCAGCAGGTTCTTGGAAAATATATATAATAAATTCAAGTGTTGTTTTGTTGACACAGTTTAGAGGTGACACATGTCACACAGGAAGGTAGTCTGTGAAATCCATAGTTCTTTCTCAGTCATACCCTCTCTGAAGCTTTCTCTATACGCTCGGAAATAAAACATTCAGAAAGATCCTCCAGCTTCAAACATTCTTCACATAGCACGACTAAAAACGCTCATAAATCACTCTCAAACACATTTATACAGTACATGCTTTAAAAAAAGCTTTTATTTTGAAAATCTGCTTCAGAAGCATACATTCTGAACATTTTGTAAAGAAACAACAATGGTCTGTGTTGGTTCGGAAGCTGGTACAGCTAGCATGTCTTTCTGAGGTGGTTTGACTAAGTTGATTTCCACACGCTTACATGAGCAGACCACAGCAACAGTGACGAAGTAACGTTGCACATTCTAAAGAGTGACATCACCTGCTCAATCCAGAACATGCTTGAGGCTAACTACTACATTATTTATAATTTGCACTAATACTGTCTGAATGGAACGATGTATCGAGAAATACTACAAAAGAATAAGCAGTCAGATAATCCAAGAAATCAACAAACTAAAAATATACACCCTCATAGGCTGTATAAAACCACAGATGACTTTAAGGCTGTTCACATTTGTTAGATTACTGATAAAGCTTTATTATGACTTTAAAACCCTTTCTCAGCATCACAATCTGTCCCAAAAAACATCAGATCACAATAAACTTCACATTGGTAATGCCGCCATTATGATGTTACCAATAGATTATCACATCTTTTCAGACAAGTAACTGTCACAGTAAACATGTTCCATCAGGTTTCATCCTCTTTCCAACTTAAGGTAAAATGGCATATCTATCAGTGCACTAAAAGTAATAAATATATATAAATAAATATGAGATAAAAACAAATTAATTCTTGAAAATGTTAGACAATTTTGTTCTGCTGCAAGTCCTTTGCTGCAAATTTTTTTGTATATACATTATGCACTGTCCTAGTGCATAATGTAATTTCACATTTGTGAGTGGGTTGCTAGAGCAGATAGATTATAACAAATAGAAACACTGTTCAATACATTATTACAGCAAACTACCCTTGTATTCCATGAATATTTATACTCTCCTTCCAATCCACATGGTCAATCCACATGCTCAATATAGCAATCATCCGATTCTCATGTTAAAGGATGCCTTTAATTACTCTAAAATAGTCCGCTCCAACATTTACATTTACAAAGTGTCTGCAATGTAGACACATACTTTCCGGTTTGACAGTATCACTATGATAAAATATAGGAGAGAAAATTACGATTATATTAAAAGAGTCTGTTGCATGGACCTGCATGTCATGTGGTACAGTGGGGACACAGAGTATGAAAATATGCCGTACAGAAAGCTGGTGTTCAAAACCCCTCCTGTACAAGAGCCCCGACTGCTCAGCTCAGGGTTCATAAAAACAAACAAAAACAGTAGTTTATCTGGATGAGACGGGATCTCAGCAGTACACAGACCAGTAGATTAAGTTAAAGATAATGTAGGCGCCAGGGAAGATCATGCGCGAGTATGTGTCTATAGCGTGAGTGTTCTGGATGATCCGGAAACCTCTTCTCTTCTTCTTGGTTCCTGTGGACTCGCTGTCCAGGGAGAGGTGGACGACCATGCGCTCCTGCTTCTCTGGAGGGTCCTCGGGCACCATGGGAGCCCGGGTGTAGCCTGCCAGGCTGTTGGTGTCTGCCTCACTGTAGGTCCCATCCAGCATCATGGTCCTGGTGTGGGACATGCCACAGGTACATGGCAGGGCCTGGGGGGCGGGGGAGAAGAGAGAGAGACAGAGAGAAATGTAAACACAGACAGAACAGGGGTGTTCCATCAACGTCGATTAAGTAAAAGCGAGACTTATTTCGCCAAGTCTCACTTACTTTAGCGAGAGTTCCGTTCCATTAAGGTGGCTTATTTTAATTCTAGCTGCGTAACCAAGGTAACTTATACTTCGGAACTAGCCTGATCCGTGTCAGGCTAAAAGTCAAGCTAAACTAAAATGTTTTGCAAATAATTTCAAACAGGCGGAAACAGAATCTCAAAAGACAGTTCCATAGAGTAAATTCCTGCGCGCAAAGCACTTTAGTCCGTGTTAGGAAACGTAAATTCAGACTTTTTGAAGTGCAGACATGAATGATTTACATGTTTACTTCATAGTCGAAGCTTATGGAGGTCTTGCTTGAATTAGCGTTGCCTGTTAGTGGAACGGCTTGAGGCTTAAGTCTAAGTTGACGTTTACCCAAGTGAGACTTATTCGTGTAAGCGCAACTTGCGTTAGCGACGTTGATGGAACACCCCCCAGATCAGAGCATGTCATGGACTCAGAAGAGATCATCTCTGTCATTAGCATGAACAAGCCATGATCAATAATCCCCAGCATAGTCATGACAGTGTAACCATGACTACTCACCTGCTCTCTTGCCTTCTCCCTGAGCTTCCGATCTTTCCCGTCTCTCACCGTCGTCAGGTAGTTCACGGCGGCGTATTCCAACACCGACAGGAACACAAACACAAAACTGACCCAGAGGTAAATGTCCACAGCTTTGATGTAGGAGACTCTGGGCATGGACGCGTTCACTCCAGTGATGATGGTGGACATGGTGAGCACCGTGGTGATACCTGGAAGGCACAGGCCAGCATGTCATTCAAGCACCGTAGGCCTCACAGGCAAAGAGATAAACAACAACGTCAGCGTGGGATAGGTATGGGCTAGCGTACCTAATGAGACTCTGGCAGGTACAGCCCGTCTATCGATCCAGAAAGACACCCAGGACAGCATGACCATCAGGGTGGCAGGAAAGTAGGTCTGGAGCAGGAAGAAGAAGATGTGGCGCCGCAGGGTGAAGTTGATGTACAGACGGTTGTACCAGCCTGGGGGGAAGAGAGGAGATGGAGACAAGAAATCCCCTCACAGTCAGTAACATAATGCATTAGTTTTGCATGATGCAAATCATTTTTGACAGACGAGTCTGGTGTATATTGTAGACACAAGGATACGCTACAATAAAAAAAAAATGTTTAACTCTCTTTTACAGGATTGAGGCAGAATCCTTTATTGACTTGAGCATATACCTGTGCTGCTGTAGAAAGCCAGTCTAGAGGAAGTGTGAAACTTCTGGATGAGGAACTGGGAGAGGGAGATTCTGTCGTCCGTGCTTAGGGACTCATCCCCGCTTTTCCAGTACAGCATGAGGTCCTCATCCGTGTAAGCGTCTGAGGACAAACGTTTCAAAACCGTCACAATCCCTTCATGCCAACCGGACGCAGAGAGCAGTTGTTGATAACTCACAACTTTCCAGCTCCAAAGTACAGGTTTGGGAGTCCAGTGGAAAACGACTGAAGTCCATGTTACAGGCTGCAGTCACTGTGACCCTGGGGATAGAAAAAAAATAATCAGAAAAACATGAAACGTTACATTATTATACAGACTACAAGAAAAGGCTGCTGGGCACATTTCCCTCCAGTCCACTACTGTGGACAGAGCACCATACTCCAGGGAACTGTGAAGGTCAAAGATCATCCTCCTCACCTCAGGCTGTAGAGAACATGTCCGTCAGGGAAAACCCTCAGCATGATGTTCTCAGTGGTGGTGTCATGGATGAAAGACCTCTTGGAGTGGACGAAAAACACATCAGGCACCCAGATCTTCTTCACCAAGCGCCCGTCGAATGTCATGCTCTTATTGGTGGAGCTGGGGAAAGACAGGCGCTCATCCTTCCAGTAGTGTCTCAGATACAGGGTCATGGTGAAGTCCTGGGGGAGGACAGAGGGGAAAGAACACAGCAAATCCTCATGCTGAATCTCTTCCTTTTTAAAGCTCCATCTTTTGCTGTTTACACTCTGTTTACATCCATTGATTGTATGCTGGGATTATCAGGGTGTGTCTGCCTATGGATTACATGGTGTGTTAACGATTAAACACATGTCCTATGTTTGATACACAACACAGCAGTGTTGTCATCTCACGAGGTATATAATGATGGTGGATGCATTATTTGCATTGGCCACTGTCATATCCCCTCCTCCTCTCCCTGACCTGTCCTGCTATGACTGCACTGCCTACTACATCCTCTCCTTTGTCATCGTGATAACAAAAGATCATCCTCTGACCCATTCAGCTCACATTATTACATAATCTAAAATAAAATACCCAATCTGCTTGGAATAATGGCTCCAAAGATGGGTGCTCACAAGCACTGTTATTGTTGCATAAGATTGTAGTAAAAGATACATTTTGGGCACTTTTGTACAAATGCAGACACTGTAATAATCATATACTTTTCATTTGAGAAAGTCATTGTTTTTTTGGCTGTACTGTGATTCAATGTTCTGGCACTATCAAATCACACCAGGACTAAAAATATTTAAAAAAAAAACATTTGTTTGCGTGTCTGTTTTATGTACTGAGATTTAAACTAAATGTAATACTTGGTCGTCTTCCCATATAAAGGGAACAACATCGGGATTTTACCGTCCAAATTACATCTTAGAACAGAACGACTACTTAATTACATTACTACAAAAAATATACTTGAGCCTTGGTCTGGCACAAAAATCAATTTATACCCTCACTGTGTAATTTAGAGATAACTGAGAATGATGAAGTGAATATATTCATCTTTGCTTCACAAGGAAGTGTTAGATAAGGAAGTATCAAAATATAGACCCTTGATCTGACATTTTTTATCATGCCTTTTTTCCTCATCTCTTGCGAGGCCTGTCAAGTTGGTGAGCAGAAAACAAACCTGGTAATAACTTTGTCCTTGTTAATCATATTTAGGGTGTTGCTGTATGAAGTGAAAGCTTTGCCCGAAGCATTAAAGTGACACTATTGTTTTACAGTCATTACTAAACAAATTGTGCTCAGATATCGTTGTCAGCACTGCTTACCATGTCAACCTCTGATATACTGTCCAAACTCTCCACCTGCACATCGACACCTACCGGAACAGCCGGGCCTGGAAAGAAACATTCACAATATGAACCATAGAACATTATAATCTATTATAATCCTCACCCCATTTCTATGGAACCTCAGGGTAAAACCGACACAAATGGTCTCATATCCTTTGATTCAGCATCCAGATGATTGATGAGGATTACAGTTATATTTGAAAGTTCAGGTCATGTTTATTTTCCATCTCATCCAATTGAAATATTTACTCGCACCTTGTGGTTTCGTATATATTAGCCTACGTATTGGTAGCCGCCATATCGTCTGCTATAGTTAATCTGCTCTGCAGCAGTGCCTGGTCCTGTTGCATAACTCGTGGCAAAGCTATTACCTGGAAGCCAGGATATTAACTCATCGCCTTGTGCCAGCTGTGTGCTCCCTTGTCCTGCCCTCACACCATATGTCATCTATCCGATCTCTGACTACTTTAGTAGGACAACTGGATGACACACCTGTCACCAGCCAGCAGCGGCCCTACCTCCAGATTAGAGCGGGGATTGGGCTGTTATTTAAGAAAAGATTTCTATTACATTCAGTGATTACTGGTTCTGTCCATCTGCTGCTGGCGGACCGGTGCACAGGAGGGCGCGTTGGCTAGGCTGCACCCGCCTAAGATCACGCACGCAAATACAGTAATATATAGCCTACTTTACATAAACACACACAAACGCACGCACACAGATATGCACACATACATAAACGCGCACACACTCTTATAGACGTAGTTGGTCACTTTTCCGGATTGTTTATTCTGATGAAGAAAATATCCGGAATGCACACAAGTTTTGTTTTTTGTCAGGATAATCTTTCGTTTTGCCATTTTAAAGTACAGGCGTATTTTAAATCACTATAGTTTTCGATGTTTGCGTGACTCATTAATTTGAGAGTCACGCAAATATTCTATATTTCCTTCCATCCCCCTATAGTGTAGTTCTTTACTGTAGTCTACTTGGCTGGCAAGCAATGTTAAATCAGCAGAAAATGCAGTGTTGCCCAGTGTTCATCCAGCCAGTTTGAAATAACGTTCTGTAGCCACCTCACTGAACCTCCAAACACCAAACACATCAACATGTCATCACAGTTGAGCTGCATTGGTTTCAGACTGTGGATAAACAACCCACCGGACCAGTTTGTGTGTGGCTAGTGAATGTACAGTACCCACAAATTGTCCCAGAAAAGATGATTTACTCGATCATGATAACATTCCATGAGTCCTAGTGACTCATTAGTAAGCATGTCTACACACACACACACACACGCCAAGGTTAGACACACGCCGAACCTCCTCTAAAACAGTCACTGAATATTGAAAAGAACCCGTCATGGAAAGTTTTACAAGATCTGAAAGTATGTCACAAAGAGTTCCTTTACACCTTTAATATACAGAAATCCAAACTTCCCTGGTCACATGCAACTAAGAGCTGCAGGTGTGTTAGTGAATGTCTCAACAGATCTATTGTAAGGAGGAAAAAAAGCTCCTTGTCCATTTCCCCCAGCAGTGTTGGGGTGCTCTCCTGTTCTTGGATTAGCAACTCTAAATCCACCATTGGTTAGCACTGTCCAGATTAGGGCCAGCTAGGCCCATGCATTAGACACAGCTGGTCCCTCCAGAGGGAAATCCCATGGGGTCCATGTTCTTGGAAATCACAGGAGCTAGATGGGGGGCGGGGGGGTGCTCTCTATTATGCAAATATGATTAAGGCCTTTCTACTCTCCTCAGGTGACTTCTAAAGCTGAGGAGATCGTTTTTTGTTTATTTGAAGCCTTATGCAGAGAATGTTGATTTGTTAAGAAGCGCCAACAGAATATTGGCCGTTGTCCACATCGAATTGCATGAAGCTTCATCCTGAGAATGTGAAAATATTGTTACCGTCAAGGCCTTTACTACAGGGAAGAGCTGGGCCTGTTGAACATGCAAACCTCACACTGTCTCTGCAACAGCCACGGATACCATACACATGAAAGAACACAGTCCTACAGGAAACAGGTTTTTTCCCCTCCGCAAACACCACATGCACGTTGTGATAAGGACTCTCCAGAAAGTAGCTGTGGCTATGATATACACAATTGGACAATGCCGGAATTCACCGGTAGGATTTGCCTGATTCTATTTGGACTGATCACCCGCCTGTGTTGAAGCCCCCTGTTGGCACGTCACAAGGCCGTCTGTGATAAAGTCTCTCCAGCTAGCAGGCAGCGTTTGTGTAAGAGGCTTTCATTAGCAACACCGCCTGGGCCCTCCTTTTGAAGCTGGGAAGACACACTGCGACACCCAAATTAATTCAGACAGTTTGGGAGGCGAGGCGAAGCTTACACAAGTCAGCATTTCATAACGTATGAATAAGACAGGCAAGAACAATCTGGAAGGCGTTTCTATTCCAGGACACACGATGGGGTGTCCCACTTTCGAACAACACAACACAGACATGGGTCCTCACAAGCAGGCATGCTTTGTCCCGGACTCTGTTGTCTGCTGAAGCTTAGTAAACCTATTTTATTCAACAGGAGGTATCCCTTTAGGCATGTTGTTTACACAATAAGCATTTCTTACACATTTGGGGAGATCTACCCATGGCATTAATGTGAAATGTACATAGAATATTACTGGGTTATCATCAATTGTTGTTTTTTTATTCATGTCCCATATAGTTAGTTCATGGTTTTAGTCACACGGGTAATATGAATATAGGCTTCACATAGGCTCATTCACAGCAATCATCTTAGTCTGACATGTCTTCCCACTAAAGTAAATCCAGAGATAAACAACCCCAGTCTTGCAGGCCGTAGCAACCATCACCACCGGACTGTTTGATGAATGTTTCAACTGCTCAAAGATAACTAAGAGACTGACAAACTATGGAGATGCTAGAGGCTGAGCACATGTAACAGGGTAGACATGCTGAGCACATGGTCTGAACACAGAGCTCCAGGAGACTTTACAGGGGGGGGACATGCTGAGCACATGTAACAGGAGAGAGATGCTGAGCACATGTAACAGGAGGGAGATGCTGAGCACATGTAACAGGAGAGAGATGCTGAGCACATGTAACAGGGGGGAGATGCTGAGCACATGTAACAGGGGGGATGCTGAGCACATGTAACAGGGGGGAGATGCTGAGCACATGTAACAGGGGGGAGATGCTGAGCACATGTAACAGGAGAGAGATGCTGAGCACATGTAACAGGAGAGAGATGCTGAGCACATGTAACAGGAGAGAGATGCTGAGCACATGTAACAGGGGGGATGCTGAGCACATGTAACAGGAGAGAGATGCTGAGCACATGTAACAGGGGGGAGATGCTGAGCACATGTAACAGGGGGGAGATGCTGAGCACATGTAACAGGGGGGAGATGCTGAGCACATGTAACAGGGGGGAGATGCTGAGCACATGTAACAGGGGGGAGATGCTGAGCACATGTAACAGGGGGGAGATGCTGAGCACATGTAACAGGGGGGAGATGCTGAGCACATGTAACAGGGGGGATGCTGAGCACATGTAACAGGAGAGGGATGCTGAGCACATGTAACAGGAGAGAGATGCTGAGCACATGTAACAGGAGAGAGATGCTGAGCACATGTAACAGGAGGGAGATGCTGAGCACATGTAACAGGAGAGAGGCGCCCACTCCTCCTGATCCTTCCTCTCTCCGGTGCTCGATCCTGGGACCTCTGACTCACCACGTCTGTTACAAGTGCATGCCTTCTGGTCTGAACACAAGAGCTCCAGGAGACTTTACAGGATAGAGACCTCTAAAGGGTACAGCTACTGCCCAGTATGAACATGGCCTGGACGCTGACTGGATTCAAATCAACATTTATTTGTATAGCCCTTTTTACACGCAAGCATGTCTCAGAGGGCTTCACATACGCCCATAGAACTGCCCCTCAACCAACCTAAACCCGCAGGGAAGACAAGGAAAAAAATCCCAGAAAAATTCAGGATTCAGATGATGACTGTTAGAGCTTACCTGCAAATGCTGGTCTCATGGTGAAATCATGATCATCCACACGTAGCAGGTGGTCTGTCTTCACCTTACGAGTTTTAGTTCCATCGACCAACTTTTTGAGGGGACTGCAATGGAGAGGAGTCACCAATGAGGGCTTACAGAAAATGTTGAAATGTGATGTTACAAAATATTACAAAAAAAAGTGATAAAATATATATTTGTTAATGCAGCAATGTTCAGAAGAAAAATTCACTTGTATGTGTTGTGTGTACGTGTGCATGGGTAGCCTATGTCTGTGTGTGCGTTTGTGACATAGGCTAGTTAACTAAATCGGCAGTTATACTGTCTGGTTACTAAACGTATGCATGAGTTCTTAGGTAGGTGTGTACCCTTGAATTTACCTCATTTAACCCGAGGGTCATCCTCTACAATCCGTCATTGCATGAACCAGGCATGGTGTAATGAAAGCTCAATGATGAAACAACATTTTGATTAAAACAGCAGCAGATTGATGAGGGGCAGCTGTGTGTAGTTGAACAGCACGCGGGGAGCATCATGTTTGCGCATGTATTAGACTGTTGACCTAAACAAAGAGGTTACCTTAAATGTTTTATGACCCAACCGAATAACCGGCAGCGAGACACCGCATCCTAGCGAGCAGAAATGTATGGATGTTCACCTATACTGTCCGTTAGACGCTTGGAATGCACAATGTGCAAAATGTGCGCCCTAGACCTTTTACGCGCGGCTCAATCCCTGTTGCGCATTCGATGTAAAACGGAAAACAAGCACACACGAGAGTATCATTAATAATATGATCAAAATGTCCACATGCATAAAAAGTCGACTACAAGTAAACGTATAACAATGAATGTTTGCGTTGAATTGCAACAAACACACGTTACGCACGGATCGATAAACGCAGATTTCACCAAGGCAAGGTCGCGTAATTTAAAGTAGACTGAAAAGCAGTTAACCATATTGCTTTTCTGACAGAAATAACATTCTACACGTGAATGCGGGTACTTACGTGCCATGTTTTTGAGATTCCACAGTTCCAGACCACCGCCTTTTCCTACTTTTATGTTTCCGGCACTCTCCGACAAGGATCAAGCAGAAGAGTACAAACAAGAACCTTGTATAATATGGCATTATGTGTTCAAACTTTAAAGTCCTTTGATGAGTGGAGAAGCTCCTTTAGTCCACGTCCGCAACGATTTGAGCATTGTACCATCTTTTAGCAAGAAGCACAACGTCTTTGACGGCGAGCATTGTAATGATGAACTGAGTCGGCTGATTAGAGACCAATGACTGATAACGCGGCAGAGCGGTTTGTCTCGCCGGCCGATTGGTCTACTGGCTCCAGAGGTTTTTACGCTCTGGACCACGGCTCCGCGCAGCTCCAGATTAGTGTGACCGCAACCAGGGCATCCTCGATAAACTGACGTAACACGTTCTTATATTTACTCAGCTGTCTACAGGCCTACTCTTTCGTAAAAATATAAGGATATTCTGCTTGTTGTCTCATTTTATATGATCTAAAGCTGGTGGTATTTTTATTTCCAGTTTTCAGAATAGAATCTAGTACAATTGAAGATCAGATTTGGTAGATTAATGTTAGGTTAAATAATATATTAAGTCAGGCAGGCTTCCTGGCAACATACTGTTGATTGTTAACTAACCACTGCAAATTCTTGCTCAAATAAACTAAAAATGAGAGAATTTCAGAGAACTGAGAGACCACTTAAGAGTTTACTTATTAAGTTTACTTATTAAGAGTGACACAACACTAACAAAGTATCAGTAATTTTATTCAAAGGATTTATTTCCATTACAGTGTCCATATTTAGGGTTTAGCCATAGTAACTGAGGATGTGAACAGATGGATTATATTATCTTAAAAACAATATGGTTCTTGGTCATTGGACTCATTCCACCCTGAGGTAGTCTATCCGATCACAGTGACCATGAACGTCATGAGAACAGTACTACGAGAGAACTTATCTGTTCTGGTCCAAAAATGCTCCTCGAGAACGATGTCTCCACCCACACAAGTCCTGCATCAGCTCCCAGACAGAAAGATAACAGCGCATTCATCTGTCACACTGTGTACAGGACCTGAGTTCAACCAAGCCAGCTTTCCCTTGCTCTACAGACATCTGCATCATCGATAAACTAAATACTTATAAAAGCAGGAAAGCTGGAACTGTAAGCAATCTCAGGTTTTCAAAATGGCTGTCACAGGACGCTATGATAACTAATGTGCAGGTTGGCATTTTACTTCAAATGGAACAATTACATAAAGTATCAGAGACCAACACAAGCCTTCATAGTTTAGACGAGTTAAAACCATTGACTTTAAATATTGAAAGCGAGCAACAAACCCAAAAACTAAGATGAAATAAAAACCAAAAGGAAGTCTTTGTTTGTTGACGTTGAGTTTGGACACCAGACTCTCACCTTAAAAACACATTATACAGAGAGCAGTTATAACCCCTGGGGAGGTGTTGTGGTGAGTCGACCGTGACCTCCGCAGGAATGCAGGACACCCTGACTGTGAACCCAGTCGTCTGTCCTGGGGAGAGCACCCCACCAGGCCAGCAGGAGCCCCCAGTACACAGAGCTGACGTCCACGCATATCCAGGTCCCTGGGCGTCACAGTTTGTCCAGCTAGGGGTAGGAGGGGGGGGGGGAGGGGTAGGAGGGGGGGGGGGAGGGGTAGGAGGGGAGGGGTATGAGGGGTAGGAGGGGAGGGGTATGAGGGGTAGGAGGGGAGGGGTATGAGGGGTAGGAGGGGAGGGGGGAGGGGTAGGAGGGGAGGGGTATGAGGGGTAGGAGGGGAGGGGTATGAGGGGTAGGAGGGGAGGGGTATGAGGGGTAGGAGGGGAGGGGTATGAGGGGTAGGAGGGGAGGGGTATGAGGGGTAGGAGGGGAGGGAGGCGGGGGGGAGGGTGGCAGTGGGTGCGTGTGTTAGCAGCGTTATCACAGCTCGTAGTCAAACTTGTACTCTTGTGTCAGGTAGACCCTACGGAAGATGAGCGCGGCCAGGGCCAGGGTGAGCAGCAGGATGAGCACCACGGAGCCCGTGTGGCTGCCGTCCTGAGGGGGGTGAGGGGCCACGGGGAAGGCAGGGAAGATGGGCCGGCTCGGGGGCTCCCTCTGGGCCTGGGCCTGGCCCAGCTGCTGGGCTCTGCGCTGGCGGGGGCTGAGGGAGCGGGCGCTGGCAGCAGGGGGGCCGGCCTGATCTTCACTGGCTGCTGGAGATGCCTCCGACTGTAGGGATGGGATCACACACACCGGATCAAAACACACACGCTCGCACCCCCAGTGTGACGTCGATGGCCTTCACAACTGTGTTTCTGCTCTCGCACCATTTCAAAGTGTGTCGAATTTAGGAGCTTTTCAGATTACCATATTAGCAAGACTCAGAAATAACTTTTCCTTTCAAACATTGCTTTCCAAGTTCGTGAAAAGAGTCAAATCAATTACGTCCATTAAACAACCTAAAAAAAACTAGTGCAGTACCTATAAAAAGCTCAAACTGGTGAAGGAGTAGATGTTTATTTTCAGAGTATTTCTTGGGATGATGAGCACTGTGGCAGCAGGCAGGTTATTGTACAGAATGACACGTTCCACTAAGTGAGGACCCGGCTGGAGGTCAAGCAGGGACATTGGGAAAGGAAACAATGATCCATCATCTGCTGTAAATAAGGACAGCAAAATAACAGTGCTGAAACTTTGTGTGTGATTGCTTGTGTGTTTGATGGCGCTATCTGGTAGCCCTGTCCTGTGACAGGCTGTCTGGTAGCCCTGTCCTGTGACAGGCTGTCTGGTAGCCCTGTCCTGTGACAGGCTGTCTGGTAGCCCTGTCCTGTGACAGGCTGTCTGGTAGCCCTGTCCTGTGAAAGGCTGTCTGGTAACCCTGTCCTGTGACAGGCTGTCTGGTAGCCCTGTCCTGTGAATGGCTGTCTGGTAGCCCTGTCCTGTGAATGGCTGTCTGGTAGCCCTGTCCTGTGAATGGCTGTCTGGTAGCCCTGTCCTGTCCTGTGACAGGCTGTCTGGTAGCCCTGTCCTGTGACAGGCTGCCTGGTAGCCCTGTCCTGAGCCCAATCCTCCAGATTGAAAGCCCTTCTAATGTTCCCCCCCGGTGCAGCGCGTGGTGGGAGGTACGGTCGGGGCCTGATACAGCCGTGTCATCGTGCGCTGCGATTACTTCTGATGCCATTAGGCGTGATTTCCTGTCGGCGGCGTGCTGCGGCAACACGGGACGAGCCAGCCGTTACATAAAGCACTATCAGAGATGAGGGATCATTTACAGGACAACTACAACGACAACAGAGCCATACTCTGCTCTTAATCCCTGACCCCCCTGTGAGGGGCACACAGACCCCCCACAGCTCAGCCTCATAGATCTCATAATGAACCTTTAATGGGGTTAGAATCGAATACCTCGGAATCAACGACTGAGATAACAGACCCCAGGACTTGCTGACGAGGGGGCGTAATCATGTCTAACCGTCCCATTCCTCTGGAAAGGAGGGAACATTACCAAGTTGTAGAAGATCCAGCTAATCTCTTCAGCGTGGATAATTTCCCCCGGTGGTTTTTCTTCCCACATTGGTGACAAACATAGCGGGCTGTGGGGGTTTGTGGGTGCTGGGCTGGCCGTGTCTCCTACCTGCTCACCCAGGCCCTCAGAGGGCCCCTGCACCCCCAGACCCAAGCTCTGACCCTGGGAGCTGGCGGAGGAATCGCTGGACGCTCCGGCGCTCTCGCTGGAGAGGCTGGACGAGCTGGACTCTGCCTGCAGTCACACACAGTTACACAAGCATGAATGCAAGTACACTTACACAGACACACAACTGATGTCAAATACAATGTACTCCAGTGTATTTGAGAATGCTGAGCAAGTCTTTAAATGTAAAAACCCAGCTTTTTTTACTACAACTACTAGATGTAGAATGGGGTTAAGACACAGAAACACATTTCCATACTGGCAGCTAAGGAGTTCTGGAAGAAAGAAAACCCACTTCACAAGAGACACACTTTACAATATTATGTTAGATTTTTATAGTGCCTTTCTGGAGCTCAAGGACACTTAGAATACACCATCTAGTAGACAATCCCTGTACCTTGAATTTGATCTGCTGGGCGAGTTCTTTGGCCTTGGCATGGGCAGGGCTGTGCGTGCTGTTAGGGGAGAGGGACAGCAGGGCCGTCCGAGTGGAGCACTCACAGGCCTCGCAGCAGAAGTCCAGGGATCTACCACAGGGTCAACAAAACACTCAGCGTGAGGGCCCGGACGAGCATGGGAGGCTCTGAGGCTGGGGGGTTTGAAAGGACGTGTTTGCTCCAGTGCACACGCATCTTCTGTTGCGCTTGCGAGGTAGAAGTCCCGGGATGGAGTTAGAAGTCCCGGGATGGAGTTAGAAGTCCCGGGATGGAGTACCAGTGAGGGGAAAGATGACTGAAAGAGGACTGAAAGAGGACTGAAAGAGGACTGAAAGAGGACTGACGAGCAGCGTGATTTCTCCCGTAACACCTGCACGTGTCTGCAGACGAACGTCAACCTTCATCACTCCTCGGTGAGTCAAACTCCCACCAGACGGTCACCCCCGCCCTGCAAGTCTCCTGCCAGTCCAGTCCTCACTCACTCACTCATCTACCACAGAACCCTCTGCTGCACGCCTTACTGGAGCATCACAACACCAGTTGAGCATCTGGACAAATCAATTTTCACAGGCATTTACTAAAAAAACACAACAATTTCCATGCATTCGATAGATTGATGTAAGAAGCTAGGTGTAGAGGAGCACGGTTTAGCACAGTGTATAAACCCAGCGTGTGTGTGGGGCTGTTTGAGACCAGATCATTTTACTCATAGCGTCCCATAAAGCCAAAAGATGGACTGGACATATTTGGCTGCATTAGGGAGCATTAAGGGAGTCGATGCTTTCCTCTCGTGTCACGCTGGCATGAGACCTCTTTTCCACCAGGGCAGTTTGAGTGCCAGTCCGGTGCCTAATCTCAAATCAGTTCTTTGCATTTTGACGGCAAAAGAACTAGCTCTGAACCCAGAAAACTGAGTCCAAAGCAGCACCATAACTCTGGTGGTCTAGGAATAAGAACCGCTTACGTCAGGGGCGGAGTTGTCATGAACAACAAACTGTCGTTTCAAACCGGCATTTAAAAAAAAGCAGCTGCACACTATGGACGTTAAAGTCAAAGTGGAGGAAACTAACTGTCTCCTTGCACTCTGGTCCTCGACAGGAGTTCAGAGCGAACCAGAGAGGAGACCAGGGAGTGCATCCAGGTTGGGGAGCCATGGATACCAGGTTGTGAAGAACAGGCTCAAATGACACAGAGCTCACTGAGACACGACATTAGCCTCTAGTTCTTCACAGGACATGTCAGCGTAGCGCTGAAGCTTAAGACAGTCAATCTCCACCCTGTATGGAGGCACCACGCTGAGAGCAACCCGGGCCGGCTGCTCATCACGGCTGCTGGGGGAGTCTGGAGCTCTGGAGGCTGGCTGGCGCTCCCCCTCGCTCCCTCTGAACAAACAACATCTAACACTTTGAAACTTCTGCAATGTGGTCTGTCGACTGAGTCTCCTCGCTCAGATTGAACCAGATGAAGACAAGTCGGATGATTAAGAATACTTTAGTGGTCGTGAGTCACATGCAAACTGAAAGCCCTAGGTTCCCCACCCGAACATCGACCAGGCCCCATCTGTTCAGGAGGCACAGGCTGGCAAGCCCTGATACCCAAAACACACAGATAGCAAAACCAAATCCATGACAATCCGACTGATCTCACAGTACAGCAGTTTTTTCCCCCTTCTTCCCCCGTTATTGAATTTTGACAGGCTGATAAAAAAATCCCTCTGCATTGTGGCTAAGCCTGTGTGTTATGTACCCGACTTTAGCATGACTACCGTGTGACATAACAGCAGCCAAGAAACTTCTTGTACAGTTTACTTTCATGAAGCCGCTGTGTTCATGTGCTGGGGGGAGTGAAGCTCCCATTGACTGACATCTCTCACAATTACCGGGGGCGCAACGACAGGAGATGAGAATCAAAGCGAAGTGCTGTCTCACCCACAGCCTCAGCCTTTGTGGAATAACAGTCTTTTCATCAGGGAGACGCCTGTGTGTATTTATAGACGGGCGGTATGTGGTTCTGTCACTTCTCATCTGCGTGTGATAATGAAACGGCCAGTCGCTAAAGACCCCATCCTCATGTGTTAATGGAGGAGTCAGTCATCTGGACTCTCATTTGTCTTCAACATGCTCACATCTTCGTTAGGTCCCTCGGTGGAAAGAGACTACAAAAGAGCAAGAATAAACTACAACAGGTCCCAACATGTGGAGTGCAAGCCCCCTCTTCCTGGGGGGGCGTTGAGGAAACTGTCAGATCACCCCCTGCTATTCCATGTAATGAGAACGCTCTTTGTAGAGGGCACTTTGTCCATGGTCCAGGTGTTAATTACATTACATGCTCGCACAAGCAATGTTTTCTGTTCGATTGTGTTCGATAACCCCCCGCCTCTCGGAACCAACTCTCTTAAGCTCAGCTAGAACGATCTAGGATGTCAAACTGGTTCATGGTGAAGGTATTACTTATATTAGGTGCATGCGTTTAATAATATGCAAGGTTACATTGACCCCCAAAAAACGAACGGCTAACAGAGATTGCACCTACTACTACACACACTTTATTGATTGTCAGTGCTCAAACATAAACATGGTGTGGAATGGGAGGGCTCTCGTCTGATCAATCTTACTTTTTGGCCAGGGCTCTTCTTTCTTCCGGGGTGTAATCAAGGGATCCTATCGCCCCCTCTCCTTTGGTCGGCATGAATCCGATTATAGCTATTAGTGCCGTTCTTACTGGAACAGAAACGGGGGGGGGGGAATGAGAAACAGGAAAAGAGGTCAAACTAAAATACAAGCTGTGCTGCCGCTGTGAATGAAGAGAGTGGGTTAAATCACAGGAAACACAGCACATTCTGTCAAGTTCAGCCCCCGGGTTATGTAAGCGGGAGTAATGCTTTGTTTTCCAGCGTAAGCCTGGATTTACAGCTTCGCTGAGGACACTGGCCAGCCACCCTCACATCCTTCAGCTGACATGAACACCTTCCTCACTGAGGACGAGGGCCAACGACAGGACCGGCCCACTTCACCTGGGCCCTCTGACCTCACAAATCTGGGCTTCACCTGGGCCCTCTGAGCTCACCGCTCTGGGCTTCACCTGGGCCCTCTGACCTCACCGCTGTGGGCTTCACCTGGGCCCTCTGACCTCACCGCTCTGGGCTTCACCTGGGCCCTCTGACCTCACCGCTCTGGGCTTCACCTGGGCCCTCTGACCTCACCGCTCTGGGCTTCACCTGGGCCCTCTGACCTCACCGCTCTGGGCTTCACCTGGGCCCTCTGAGCTCACCGCTCTGGGCTTCACCTGGGCCCTCTGACCTCACCGCTCTGGGCTTCACCTGGGCCCTCTGACCTCACTGCTCTGGGCTTCACCTGGGCCCTCTGACCTCACTGCTCTGGGCTTCATCTGGGCCCTCTGACGTCACCGCGCTGGGCTTCACCTGGGCCCTCTGACCTTACCGCTCTGGGCTTCACCTGGGCCCTCTGACCTTACCGCTCTGGGCTTCACCTGGGCCCTCTGACCTCACCACTCTGGGCTTCATTTGGGCCCTCTGACCTCACCACTCTGGGCTTCACCTGGGCCCTCTGACCTTACCGCTCTGGGCTTCACCTGGGCCCTCTGACCTCACCACTCTGGGCTTCACCTGGGCCCTCTGACCTCACCACTCTGGGCTTCATCTGGGACGTCTGAACTCACTAACTTGCAAGTCATTGATAAAGTAAAATATTAAAAATAAAACTCCTGGAAATGACAAGAGCACCAATCAAAGATGACAAGTGTACATGAAAAAAGTCAGAGGAAAAATAATTTGAGGCCAGGGTGAGGCCAGACTGAGGCCAGGAGGAGGCCAGACTGAGGCCAGGGTGAGGCCAGACTGAGGCCAGGGTGAGGCCAGGAGGAGGCCAGGGTGAGGCCAGGGTGAGGCCAGGGTGAGGCCAAGGTGAGGCCAGGAGGAGGCCAGGGTGAGGCCAGGGTGAGGCCAGGAGGAGGCCAGGGTGAGGCCAGGGTGAGGCCAGGGTGAGGCCAGGGTGAGGCCAGGGTGAGGCCAGGGTGTGGGAGGCTACATGAGACACCAGGGGGCCCAGCGGGGGAGATGACATATATGAGTCACAGCCTGCCTTCACAGCTCCATTACAACCCTTTGTTTGTCACCATGGGATCCCATTGTGTTATTAATTCCTCGCTTTAATAAGAGCTAAGCTTTTATTTGGTCAAAACAAAAGAGAAGAAATGGAGATAAATGCAATGCAGGGGATCTACAGACAATTCTCCCTTTGAATTTTCTACTGATTACATGTTCATGTTTTATGATTGAAAGTAACGTGGATGGATTAATGATGACTGAAAGCAGGCCAGGGGAGAAGGACAATCATGTTGGCAGTACAGAAGTATCCTGCCGACATGGAGCTTTGTCTGCCAACACAACACACACGCCCAGCTCAACTGTCAGGTACACATTCATCGAAAGGTCCGTGGTCATACACCATTTTGACTCCATTCCAGTAGTTGACTCATTGAAGTCGCTAAAACTGACTAGAGAACAGCATCTAGAACAACAAAAGCACCCAGAGAAAATAGCATCATGTATATATTCTTCATTTAAATGGAAATGGAAAAGTCGTACTCCCATGTTTGTTTTACTGTTTTACTGTTTGGGTTGTGCCAGTCAGTGAGCAGAGATGGGATGGTATGAGCACTAGCCCAGCAGCTGGAGGGACTGGAGGACTGGGGGACTGGGGGACTGGGGGGACTGGAGGACTGGGAGGACTGGGGGACTGGAGGACTGGAGGACTGGAGGACTGGGGGGACTGGAGGACTGGGAGGACTGGGGGGACTGGAGGACTGGGGGACTGGGAGGACTGGGAGGACTGGAGGACTGGGAGGACTGGAGGACTGGGAGGACTGGGGGGACTGGGGGGACTGGAGGACTGGGGGACTGGAGGACTGGAGGACTGGGAGGACTGGGGGGACTGGGGGGACTGGAGGACTGGAGGACTGGGGGACTGGAGGACTGGAGGACTGGGAGGACTGGGGGGACTGGGAGGACTGGAGGACTGGGGGACTGGGGGGACTGGAGGACTGGGAGGACTGGGGGGACTGGGGGGACTGGGAGGACTGGAGGACTGGGGGACTGGGGGGACTGGGGGACTGGGGGACTGGAGGACTGGGAGGACTGGGAGGACTGGGGGGACTGGGAGGACTGGAGGACTGGAGGACTGGGGGACTGGGAGGACTGGGGGACTGGGAGGACTGGGGGACTGGAGGACTGGGAGGACTGGGGGGACTGGGGGACTGGGGGACTGGAGGACTGGAGGACTGGAGGACTGGGGGACTGGGGGACTGGGGGACTGGGGGACTGGAGGACTGGGGGACTGGAGGACTGGAGGACTGGGGGACTGGAGGACTGGAGGACTGGGGGACTGGGGGACTGGGGGACTGGAGGACTGGGGGACTGGAGGACTGGGGGACTGGAGGACTGGAGGACTGGGGGACTGGAGGACTGGGGGACTGGAGGACTGGAGGACTGGGGGACTGGGGGACTGGGGGACTGGGGGACTGGAGGACTGGGGGACTGGGGGACTGGAGGACTGGGGGACTGGGGGACTGGAGGACTGGAGGACTGGAGGACTGGAGGACTGGGGGACTGGGGGACTGGGGGACTGGAGGACTGGAGGACTGGAGGACTGGGGGACTGGAGGACTGGGGGACTGGGGGACTGGAGGACTGGAGGACTGGGGGACTGGGGGACTGGAGGACTGGAGGACTGGGGGACTGGGGGACTGGAGGACTGGGAGGACTGGGAGGACTGGGGGGACTGGGAGGACTGGAGGACTGGGGGACTGGGGGGACTGGAGGACTGGGGGACTGGGAGGACTGGGGGACTGGGAGGACTGGGGGACTGGAGGACTGGGAGGACTGGGGGGACTGGGGGACTGGGGGACTGGAGGACTGGAGGACTGGGGGACTGGGGGACTGGGGGACTGGAGGACTGGGGGACTGGGGGACTGGGGGACTGGAGGACTGGGGGACTGGAGGACTGGAGGACTGGGGGACTGGGGGACTGGGGGACTGGAGGACTGGGGGACTGGAGGACTGGGGGACTGGAGGACTGGAGGACTGGGGGACTGGAGGACTGGGGGACTGGAGGACTGGAGGACTGGGGGACTGGGGGACTGGGGGACTGGAGGACTGGGGGACTGGAGGACTGGGGGACTGGGGGACTGGAGGACTGGAGGACTGGAGGACTGGAGGACTGGGGGACTGGGGGACTGGGGGACTGGAGGACTGGAGGACTGGGGGACTGGAGGACTGGGGGACTGGGGGACTGGAGGGACTGGAGGACTGGAGGACTGGAGGACTGGGGGACTGGAGGGACTGGAGGACTGGAGGACTGGAGGACTGGGGGACTGGAGGACTGGGGGACTGGGGGACTGGGGGACTGGAGGACTGGGGGACTGGAGGACTGGAGGACTGGGGGACTGGAGGACTGGGGGACTGGGGGACTGGAGGACTGGGAGGACTGGGGGACTGGGGGACTGGAGGACTGGGGGACTGGAGGGACTGGGAGGACTGGAGGACTGGAGGACTGGAGGACTGGGGGACTGGGGGACTGGGGGACTGGGGGACTGGGAGGACTGGGGGACTGGGGGACTGGGAGGACTGGGGGACTGGGGGACTGGGAGGACTGGAGGACTGGGGGACTGGAGGGACTGGAGGACTGGAGGACTGGAGGACTGGAGGACTGGGGGACTGGGGGACTGGGGGACTGGGGGACTGGAGGACTGGGGGACTGGAGGACTGGAGGACTGGGGGACTGGGGGACTGGGGGACTGGAGGACTGGAGGACTGGGGGACTGGAGGACTGGAGGACTGGGGGACTGGAGGACTGGAGGACTGGGGGACTGGGGGACTGGAGGACTGGGGGACTGGAGGACTGGGGGACTGGGGGACTGGGGGACTGGGGGACTGGAGGACTGGGAGGACTGGGGGACTGGGGGACTGGAGGACTGGGGGACTGGAGGGACTGGGAGGACTGGAGGACTGGGGGACTGGGGGACTGGGGGACTGGAGGACTGGGAGGACTGGGGGACTGGGAGGACTGGAGGACTGGAGGACTGGGGGACTGGAGGGACTGGAGGACTGGAGGACTGGAGGACTGGAGGACTGGGGGACTGGGGGACTGGGGGACTGGAGGACTGGGGGACTGGAGGACTGGAGGACTGGGGGACTGGAGGACTGGAGGACTGGGGGACTGGAGGACTGGAGGACTGGGGGACTGGGGGACTGGGGGACTGGGGGACTGGAGGACTGGGGGACTGGAGGACTGGAGGACTGGGGGACTGGAGGACTGGAGGACTGGGGGACTGGAGGACTGGAGGACTGGAGGACTGGGGGACTGGGGGACTGGGGGACTGGAGGACTGGGGGACTGGAGGACTGGGGGACTGGAGGACTGGGGGACTGGGGGACTGGGGGACTGGGGGACTGGGGGGAGAGGTTGGAGGACTGACAGGAGGGCGAGGGCTGGAGAGGTGGTGGTGGGGAGCAGGGGTGGGTGTGTGTCTGGCAGCAGACTGGGCCTGCAGGGGTGGGTGTGTGTCTGGCAGCAGACTGGGCCTGCAGGGGTGGGTGTGTGTCTGGCAGCAGACTGGGCCTGCAGGGGTGGGTGTGTGTCTGGCAGCAGACTGGGCCTGGCTACAGGGATACCTACTGCTCCAGGATGGTTGCCAGGTCTCCGGATGGTGCCCAGAAATACTCAGACAGATCTTCTTCCCCACCTCGAACCTCCCGTTGGGCTGAAAGACAAGCACATCCACAGTGAGGGGCAGGCGCCGCCTTAACAGGCCCAAATCAAGAGGACGGTCTTCAGAGTGAGACAGGGGAGGGAGGAGGCAGGGGAGATGTTAAGGAGAAGAAAGAGAGAGCCTTCAAAGGAGCTGGTCCAACCTGCCACAAGCTAACAGGGAGGGAGGAACAGCACCGGACGTATAAACAAAAAGAAACAAAACAAAAACATCTTCTGTGATCTACAAGCTTTTATCAGGCTATCATTGGTGCAGGTTTTCTAAGGCCAGAGCAAGGAATTCAAAATAAGGAACCTTTTCATTTGTTCACACAAAACCCAGAGAAATCCTCCCTGACGACGCAAAGGCAACAGTGTCTTTGTTCTGACACCAGTCACTCCGTGTGAGGCACCCTGAAGCAGGCGTCTTCCCACATCGCTTTGATCTTTTGATTAAATGCCTTTCAGCGTTACTGTGGAGCCCGTGACTGGAGGATGGGGGGGGGGGGGGGGAGAGAGAGAGGGGGTCTTACTGTGAGGAGGATGATACTGGGGGGCTTCATGGGGTACTCTGGGGGGAGGACGATCCTGCCATGGTAGACCCCCCCATCAAAGTCTGAGTCAGGGGGGCCACGGACTGAGAAGTGCCACTCAAACAGATTATCCTGACAGTGAGAGAGAGAGAGAGAGAGAGAGAGAGAGGTAGGGAGGGGGAGAGAGAGAGAGAGAGTGAGAGAGGTAGGGAGGGGGAGAGAGAGGTAGGGAGGGGGAGAGAGAGAGAGGTAGGGAGGGGGGAGAGAGAGAGAGGTAGGGAGGGGGAGAGAGAGGTAGGGAGGGGGAGAGAGAGGTAGGGAGGGGGAGAGAGAGGTAGGGAGGGGGAGAGAGAGAGAGGTATGGAGGGGGAGAGAGAGAGAGGTAGGGAGGGGGAGAGAGAGAGGTAGGGAGGGGGAGAGAGAGGTAGGGAGGGGGAGAGAGAGAAGGAGGGAGAGATAAGCACATCTTAACACATGCCTGTTCTGTGTGTGGGTAATGAGTCGTACAGGGACTGGTTGGAGTGAACATAAAGTGCATGTGTGTCAGTGTGTGTCTGCTCATTTCGGAGGAAATCATTTCCGATAACCAACGCTCGTCAACGACCATTATCTGTCAACCGACATGAAAAATGTAGCATGGACGAGTGTCTGTGACCCATAAAAATACCAATACAACAAATGTTTTTTTCTCCATAAGGAGTTCATCTTTATATAGCATCATAAACAACAGAACAAAAACAGATTAATAAAACGAAAACGCATTGAATCCGAGACGCTGGCTGTACCTACATGATTGGCGGCTATTAACAACACAGAAGTACAATAACAGTTATTTGGCTGCTGCTCAACAATGAAAACTGCCAAAGCAGCAGAAAGTTGCTAGATTTGTTGCTAGTCGCTAAATACGACTTTTTGTCGCTAGGAAAAGTGAAAGATGGCTACAGCCAGCGACACTGTCGTTAAATTGGCAACACTGTTTAACCGATAGAATTAACCGGTAAACATTCGTATTGTCGGTTAACTGTTACACGGTTAATTATGAGCATCCCTAGTGTATGAGTGTGTGTCTGAGCGAGCATGGTGTGTGTGTGTGTGTGTGTGCGGGGCTGCGAGGGTGTCTCACCTCCAGTGGCTGGGCGTGGTAGTGCTCTGTGGGTTCCCTCAGCTCTGCAGCCTCCTTCATCAGCCTCTTCACCGCTGTCACGCGGTAAACAAACAAACACGGTCATTAGCGCCACTTGGACAAGCAGCCGACAGCCACCCTGGCTCACTTATGACGACCTGGGGCTGGCAGGCCACATCCTCTCCTGTCTAACTACCCTGTCAGCGCACATATCCATCACACAGGGTTGAACTGCTCCTCTGAGAGACGCATGGGGACCTGAGAGACAGCTGAAGACCAGGCCAGGAACACCCACACACAGACATGACACTCCGGGCAGGAAAACAGGCCGCACATAGTTAGGGGAGTAGCTTGCAAGTTCTGCTCAAATTGTCTGTCATACAGAAATATCTGTTTTCCTCAGTCACGAGGTGGAGAGAAACAGGTCCACGAGAGAAACTCTTCCTCTAAAATCAAATCACAAGCAAAGAAGCTCTAAAAGCAAATGACTAAATGACTAAATGTAATGTAAGCAAATACCTGCAAAAACGTTTCTGTTTTGAAAAGAGTTTGGAAGAGGAGGCGCAGGACAACAGGTCTTGATGGCAGCAGCTGAAGTCGCCTCAGCTGAAGGCTCAGACGGAAGGGGGGGAGCTACAGATTTACACACAGCAGGAATCATCTTCTCTGTCACACAGGAAGTGTGTGTGTGTGTGGGGAGGGGTGGGCTAGTGCCACAGCTCCCAGGACCAGTGTCTTGCCTGGCTACTCACTAGATCTCTCTCACCATAAAGGACCCATGGAGGCTTCAGCTTGACATGACAGTGACCAGCTCAGTGCGCTCCTGCCTGCCTGTTCCTGTGTGGCTCCTGCTAGCCAGGCGGGTGGGGTGAGTTAGGGCGTGGTGTCACTCCAATCACACGTCAACCCATCAGTCATGCTTCTGTATAGGGTCGCCGGGGCAACACAACAGGTGCCAGTGTTCCAGTGGACAACACTGTGCCAACTGGGCCCCGCAATTCAGGAGTCGAGAGGTCCTTAGAGAGCAGGGCCATTCACCCGTGTCACTGCTCTGTTATCCCAGCGTTACAGCCATCCCAACAGGCCACTGAGGAGGAATCGAGATGGTGCTGGAATTGGAAAGTAATTGGAAAAGGATGTGGAACTAAGAGGCATTGAGAGGGACGGAATTGGTTTGGAATCCAATCGAGTGAGGCCTGCTATGGTTTTGGGGGAGGTTGGAGGGAGGGAGGGTTGGAGGGAGGGAGCGGGGGCTGGAGGGAGGGGTGGGGAGATGAGAGAAGGCTCCATCTGATCCAGCCCCAGGACTGTCAGACAGAGAAGATGGAGATATCAGGAGCCATGCACTGGGAACATGGAGAAAGGATGGTGATGAGTGAGCTCTGATTCAGCCCTTTCATCTTCTCCTCCACCTTTCCTTCCCTCTACCTCTCCCCTCCTCTCCTTTACAGTACCTCTCCTCCACCTTCCCTCTCCTCCACCTTCCCTCTCCTCCACCTTCCCTCTCCTCCACCTTCCCTCTCCTCCACCTTCCCTCTCCTCCACCTTCCCTCTCCTCCACCTTCCCTGTCCTCCACCTTCCCTCTCCTCCACCTTCCCTCTCCTCCACCTTCCCTCTTTATTAGCTGGTGGAGTGAGTTTTTCCAGTTATTATTTCACAGGTTTTTACTTCTGGTTGATGCCGTCCATTGGAGCAGACAGATGCATCTCTGTTGCATCCCCAATCTACAAGAAATAAAAACTTCCTAATCACTCTGGAACTCAAAATAGTATTTTGTAATGTTCAGCTCCAACAGAGAACATCAAACCAGTAAAGCTGATGAGCCATGTGATTGAAGCTCCAGTGAAACTGCAGCTCAACGTACGGCAGGAGAACTGGAGGAGAAGCCTAATCACAGCTTCCTACTCACCATGAACATCTCGGCCCCTTCCTGTCAAACTGCTCTGGTTCTCCACTCACTAACATCAACTATGTCCCCTGTTAGTTGGAAATCATGTTTAAAACATGTCACAATTGATCAGGTCTATCTCAGAATGTCAAAAGCGGTTGTTACGACCTCATACGCTTCAACTCAACATGTCATGACTCGGAACAAGATGGTTACATCCAGAGAGAGACAGAGTTCTGCAGGAGCAGGCAGCTTGAGGCGCTAGTGTACTGCACATTGAGCACTGTAGCTGGAACACTGTAGGAAACTAAATGGTAACAGCATATATATATATAGAGAGAGAGGATAGGAGGGAGAGAGAAAGAGACAGAGAGAGATGAAGAGGGAGAGAGCAAACGAGCGAGAGTTGGAGAGGATGTGTGTGTGTGTAACTTGCGTTTTAAACCCATATTCAGTCCACACCGCGAGAAGCCGTGGTCCGGAGGTGACAGTGAGGGTGATGTGTGGTGTAAGCTGTCCTGACAGCAGCTGGAAGTTTACAGTGCTCTGTCCAAAGTGGGGCACGATTCCCCAGCAGGCCCCCTCACACACACACACACACACACACACACACACACACACAAACAGCCTGGCGGCAGAATTAAGCATTCACACACTAGGGCTCTGTGGGGGCGGATGGGAACATCCCTGGAGTATGATTACAAGCAGAAAACAGTCTGTGTTTCTTCCCTGCCTATAAATAAGAACGTGGGAGTGGGACTATATAGTCGTGGGTGTGGAGAAAGAGGTACAGGGTAGAGAGCTGCACAGCTGTAGGCCCCTCCAGTGAGCTCCTACCCCCTCTCCCCCCTTCCTGCTGTGTACAGCAGCAGCCTGCCGTATCTCTCTGCCGCTTGGGGACCCGACCTGCTGGGAGCGGCAGGGGAGAGGAGCGTGACGGAGGGGAGATGGATGGACTATCGGAGGAGAGCAGACATTCACGGCGAGAGCACCTTGGAAGTGTCATCCATCCTGATTAGGAAACAGCTTCGCAGACGGAGGCCGACGGCTGCTCACACTCTGACCTGCGTCGAGCCACTAAGCCCTCCAGTCACAGGCCTGATCGCCTGGACACGGCAGCTGCCAGCAGGAGCCAGGCTGGCTGGCTGGCTGGCTGACATCTTGTTAGATAACGTTCAGTCTCTGCTCCATCTCTCCAGTCCTCCTCGTGTTGGCAGCTGCCAGACTCATTTGGTTAAGCTCACCCTGATTGACACTCAACCCGTGACCAGAGTGTGATGGGCGGAGGTGATAAATCACCATCTAAAGAAACGTTGTCCAGTTAAACTGTCATTTGGTTGCACATGGAGAGTAGATTTCCCTCCACATGAACCAGTGTGTGTGGCCAAGGTCATACTTATCTGTAATGAGACAGGCAGCTGCTGAACTGCGGAATACTAGCCATGCAACCTAGCAGGACTTAAGTCTAAAGACATGTGATCAAGGCTGGATATTACCAAACCCCAACCTTGTCCATCAGTAAGATGGGAGTTACATGTATCATTGCACTTAAACATATTGCCCTGTACAGATGGATCACTTTAAAATATGTTACATCCATTAAATCTATAGAACCACATATCAGGCTATAGGCCTAAGAAGAACGTAGTCTACCATGCTCCCTCCAGAGTTTGGTGTTGCCCTGGCGACGTGTGATGGCTGCTGCTCTCATTGGCTGAGAGGAGATCTAGGTTATGTAAATATGAGGGTTGTTATTATGGCCATGTGACAACTCGGTCCAGAGTAGAATGTAACCCTGAGCTTCACTGAGCACTCCAAGAACCATCGTCCTCAAGTGCAATTCATTTGGTAGACTCTAGAGGCTAGACTCTGGTTTGGCTGCAGCTGAAAGACCTACAGAAGGCACCAGTAACATTGGCCTCTCCACAGTGCTGGGCAAAGACAGGGGAAGGAAATGGAAAATAACAAGCTTGATGTGGGTGGTGCTGCTGCCATAAAACCCACTCCCATGTGAACTGAGGGAAGGGACAGGAAACAGTGCTATTCTTCACCCTGAGAATGAAACCTCATGTAAACATCTCACCATATCCCCCTGATCTGCATGTCCACTTTACATCCATACCCAAAACTGTTCACGGGAGAAAACAAAAACATATCATCAAGACCAATTCCCCTAACTCAGTCAATCAAGACAGCGTTTATCATCAACCACAGCCCAAAAACAAACCAATGAGGTTTAGTTTGTCTCAGCTAGAGCGATAAGTTTGCACTGCTTCCTTCAAAACAGCTTTCGCATGTGGCGGGCCCGTCACATGCAAAACATCAACACTCAAGGGACAGACGCGGAGGAAAGCAGTGACAGCTGGATCTGAGCCCCTCATGCTGCGGTCAGAGGGAACGCCAGGACACTCTGACAGCAGCCCCCCTGCTGAGAGCTACATGTTAGTCTCGTTCTATCTCCCCCCTCGTAATAAGGGTGAGAGGGAGTGAGGAGAAAAGCTGCTGCCTGGACGTGCACCTCCTGACTCAGGGGGAGGGTGGGCAGGCACGGGCTCGGTCAGACGGCCTTTGGGGATAGGATTATAATCCTGTACACAAAATCGAGTTATGTAACACATTTTAGTGTCTGCCCGGGATGATTCACTGTTAGACTCGCACAGTCTGGGGGACATTCCTTTTCACTGTACTTCTCCTAAAATCAAAGGCGTATTGTAATCTCTATATAAATTAGGGGTGTTGGCTAGCCCTGAGGAAAGTGATACAGCTTTTGGCATAGATCTGTTATTACTTTTTTCCAAACAAGGAAAACATCCGACCAATGCAAAAAGAAAGTTCCAGAACCACCTCACAAAACCTTTATTCGCACTGATAAAGGCACAGGAAACCAAATCTACACTGACCTTTCTGAACCTATGGAACTTGTAATTAAAGTACTTTATATGCTAGTTTGACCACTGGGTATGTAACAGGTAGTTGTAGGGGAATTCTACCAGGCATTTGTAGGGGAATTCTAGGAGTGTGTACATGAGAGTGTGTGTGTGTGTGTGTGTGTGTGGGGGGGGGGGGGGTTCGTGTGAGTGGATGTCTGTCCTTGGCCATGCAAATCTTTCGAAAAACAAACAGTGGCCTTCACTTTCGGATACGTGGCATAACCAGAACCAACTCCTCTAGTTGCACTATTTTGGAGAGAAATGGGGGGGGGGGGATTGCGATGTTGGCTATGTCAAACCAGAATAATACAACAATGTTTACAACAGCAAGTTATAGTAATACTAAATCGGCGTCTAAGCTATCAAATGCTAACACGTCACGTCACCTGCTAATGCTGACCAGATCAAACAATGTTAAACATAGCAGTAGCTATCTCATGAAGTCCAAAATAAAGATAGGATTAAGAAGAAGTTTGCATCCATCCTCGCTGATATCTATTCAGATAGGTTAAAACATTTGCCAACCTCTTTAGCAAACTGTCTTGGCAATGACATCCAAAAGGGTATGGTGTCGTAGTACAAATTAGCTACATAATCTGCTCGCTAACAGGAACTATAGCAGCTACCAGCTGCACAGAAGGACTGTAAATTCGGCATTGGTTAATCTCAGCTAGTCTAGAGCTAACTTCGGTATATTTTCACTTACCCGGACTCTTGAGGTTGTACTTATTCTCCATGTTACGAGACACAGCTAACAACACTAAAATATTGTCGGTGACTTTAGCTAGCAGCCCTCAGAATTATGATGATCGGCCGAAAGTGCAAATTTTTTATAGCTAGCTATAGCCAGCTAGTTATAAAATGATCCAAACGTGTTCCAGTTCACAATAAACCTCTGTCATATCAATTAATTTGAAAGTTGGTGAGCTAGTTTTAGTCCTTATGTAACACAAGCTATACGTTTTGCCCAAGTTTAGCTAAAAGTAAGGCGACGACTTGTTCGAAACTATACAAATGTCAGTCCAATGGTTGTCAAAAACGTAAACAGGAAGTGCACTTGTCGAAAAGGCTCCTTGTTTTAGGCGCCGGAATTTGCCGAAAGATGTCGACGGCTCAGCAGGAGTTCTACCGTTCTATCGCTCGTACCACTGAATTTAGGTTGCGCCGTTATTTTTTGTAATTCTCCAGGGAATGGCTCTAGCAAGAGGGACATTCTGTGTACTTTATGGAGGCTAAAATCACTAGTTTCAATCGACCAATCATTACGTATTTTACGGGTCCCCGAGGTCCCATGTAGGCCTTCCCGGAAAATAGCCCAGATATATGGATTAACTCTTAAGTAACACCGTAGGGGAGTTATGACAACAGTTGTGATCAGAGAGCAGTACATCCAATAACAAAGTATAATGTTTCCATGTTTACAGAAAAACTTTTGAATAGAATGTCAGGGCTTCATAGATGAAACAGGATTAAACAGAGAGCTTTGCAGCAATGGCAATGGATTCACTCCTGCCTCAAGAGAATTTGGACTTTCTCTTTGCCCTCTAGTGATATCCTGTAACAGCTGTCTCCCACCACACTGCCAACCAGGGGAATGGGAATATGTTGAGGACACTGGATTATAAAGTAATTTAATCTTTATTTAATTAAATATGTCTGGTAATAATACACACTGCTGAAATAACATTTTGAAAATGATGTGTGTCCACGCAATATGGGCATCCGTGTCTTTCTGGCAACGTGAGGTAATTCATGAGATCACCACGTTTTTATTTTCTTTAAATATCTACCACTAAAAGGACCATAGCCTACATGACTAATCCATACTGAAGACGCAATGTTGTTATTCTGCCTCACTGCTTGTGTTCCCATACATTTTTCAGTCTAGATGTTATTAGTCATAGGCTCAGGGGGCATTTTTACATTCCCCTTGTCGTGCCACAATGGAGAGCTGATGTAGTGCATCTGAACTGGACCTAAGGATCTCTGCCCTTTCACCTCAGCAGTGCCTTTACAGTACACAATCTCCCCAGGGAGCACTCTGTGGGGAACCCTGTCGCCTTCGCACAATATCTGACTGTCTCAGTAAGTCTTGCAGCTAGAGGTGTTCCTAATTGAAATAACTGTGTGACCTTCATGACCTTAAACATGTCTATGTGAAATCTTCTAGAACAAGGCAGCCTTGATAGAAATTCAGATGTCTAATCTAGCCTGATTTTAAATTAAAATACCAGAAACCTTGCTCATTACATAATGTAAGGCACCAGTGCAAGTTACTCCTTTGCAGGAGGAAATGTCGAGGTAAACAAGCCTACTGCTTTAAATCAACCGTCGCTCTTCGTTTGTTTTGTGTTTTTCTGACATCTGCTGGTTGAGGTTTAAAACACTGCAACTTGATAAATCGCCAAGGCGCTTCAGTTTGTAGGGATTTGCCATCAACTTTACAATTTACATTTTCTAGGACAGGTCTATAGGCTTTTGAAAGTGAGGTTGGAGTTTCTTTGTTAGATAGTGTCTTTATTGAGAATATGTATTTTGTTGGAATGGGGAGAAGAGACTGTACTCACCTGCAGATTTGGTCAACCGTTTTCAAGCATTGGGAAATTATTTGAGAGGACATGCAGAACTCAGTTTTTTCCTATTTATTTTCCTATTACATGACCAATCAACGTCTGATGTGTTTACTATATATGAACTATTTGAGGATAGAAATCAATGAAATATAAGACATCCGTCCCAGGACAGTAGCTACATCACCACCTGATGGAGCTCTAGGATAGTAATAATAAGGTCTTCCCTAACGCTTTCTCGACGAAATGTCACTCTCATCGTGTGTGACTCGTTGACAAACAGAAAGTGGAAATATTTCACCGTATTGGTAAGTTTTTCTTTTTATCGTGTAACATTGACGAATATAGTTCTTTACAGGATCGAACTGGTAAAGTCATTTTTTGATTTCATCTTAAAAAAGTGAAGACCGTAGCTTTGTGCGTCAACTGGATGCTAGGTAGTGCTGCTCAAAGTGACCACACTGATGTTGGAAATTAATTTCCAACATCAATCAATTAACAGTGAATGTAAATTGTAATGTTTTATTAGAAATATCGATATAGCCCTTCTTAGGAATAGAATGGTAATGGTTTTGGACAATTAAGTTAACAGAATTCCGCCCTTGATTGTAGTGATGCTGCAGTGGGTAGGCCTACTGGAAGTACCGCCTTAAGGCGTTCTCTGAAATTCTGTTAGTGTTATCGCAGATTGGATCATGACTCTTTCGCAGTCACAGGTTAGTTTTCGTTACTTTCATATGGACTTCTGGTCAGTGGTTCACTGTGTTGATGGCATATTCATGAGAGCCTCTTATGTGGGATTAGTTGTTAACCCTTGTGTTATCTTCGGGTCGTTCTGACCCATCAGTCATTGTGACCCACCGTCGTATTGCGACAACTTTACCGCATACAAAAACAAAGTGAAGCATTTTCTTTTAACCGTTGGGCTGTCTGAGACCCCCCACATTGCCAAGGTTAAAAGAAAATTATTTTTATTTGTTTTTGTATTGGGTAAAATTGGGTAAACACAACGATGGTTCGTTATGAACCTTTGGGTCATGTGACCCGAAGGCAGCACGAGGGTTAAATGAAAGACACTTTTTATGGCTGTGCACTTGCAAGTTTGGTAGTATCCAGATCCTTCCAGTTACTTGTCTTCAAAGAGCCTCTGTGCTTGAGGGTCTCTGTGGTCGATTATAAAAATACATGCCCGTCCGAAGGGCCTGCGTCAAGTTACCAACACTCAGGAAACTAAAGGATGGGTGGTGATTGACACTCTTCAGACCTTAGATACTATTATTGACACGATGCGCCTCACATCTCACATATCCAAACTGAGAGTTCAACATACCATGGTCACAAAGACCACCGTGGATGACCCTGGGCAAAACTGAGGGGGGAAGCAGTGGGTTGCAATGTGGTAATGCAGATCATGTTTCTTCCCTGGAGTAGGAGATAGTACTTTGATAAAGTACTATCAAGGCTTCACTTAGTTTTTCGAGAGCACTTCATGTATAAAGCAGAGATAGACACAAGTTTATTACAACTAGCCTGCCACAACAATCTTCTTGGCCTATGGTAGTTCATCCAAGCAGCAGCTGACCAAAGACCAACAAATAAATACATAAGACACTTCATGTTAAGACATCCTGAGTGCATAAGTCGTCTGTGCAGTACTGTATGCATGGGCTGCACTGATGGCCTGACTGTTGAAGGCAGCAGGAGAGAGACTGCCTCGTCCATCTCCTGTGGAATGCTGGGGTTGGAGTGTTGGGGTTGGAGTGTTGGGGTTGGAATGCTGGGGTTGGAGTGTTGGGGTTGGAGTGTTGGGGTTGGAGTGCTGGGGTTGGAGTGCTGGGGTTGGAGTGCTGGGGTTGGAGTGTTGGGGTTGGAGTGCTGGGGTTGGAGTGCTGGGGTTGGAATGCTGGGGTTGGAATGCTGGGGTTGGAGTGCTGGGGTTGTAATGCTGGGGTTGTAATGCTGGGGTTGTAATGCTGGGGTTGGAGTGTTGGGGTTGGAGTGCTGGGGTTGTAATGCTGGGGTTGTAATGCTGGGGTTGGAGTGTTGGGGTTGGAGTGCTGGGGTTGGAATGCTGGCGTTGGAATGCTGGGGTTGGAGTGTTGGCGTTGGAATGCTGGGGTTGGAGTGTTGGAAAGTCACCTGATACGTGTAGGCCGTGTTCACAACGCGTTGACGAGTTTGTCATCAAAGAAGACAGATCTTGGCTCACGTCTCTTTACAGCCATGGTTTCCTGATCAGATGAGACGTTTAACCGACAGGTTCGATTATATCTTAGAATTGTGGCATTGGATTTGGCACAAGTTAACCAGTATGACAAGTCTTGCATTGTTTTGGTATTTGGGGTAAACCCACTGTTCTGTATCTCAGTTAACCTCATAAAGTTAGACTGACACTGCCCATTGATGCTTAAGTAATCTAAAACACAAGAAATTAATGTCCAGTTTATCCTTACGTTTTGAGAGCGTTTGAATGGCCGCATGTCAACGTAAAAGTGGTTTCACCTCTTGAAGCACAAGTGAATTGAAATAGCTTATTTTTATTTTTTGCTTTGTGAGCTTCGTATATTGAACTTCAGTAACTGAGAGAAATGAGGTGCTTGACAGTTCAGTGTATCAGGTTGTGCCGTGGCTCATTGCTTTGTGGTTAGATCAGATGAGATCAGGCCTTAAGGGTAGTGTTATTGTTAGAACTGTTCAGACACACAATACTGCCCCTCCAATTCACTGGGTGAGGTATACTATAAATGCTTAAGTCTATATATTTTTGGTGGATGCAATCATTTTCACATCATGTGGTGTGTCCTAAGCATTTGGTTACCTATTGAAATGCAATCAATTATAAAACACCCTCATAAGTCAATATAAAACAATAGCATTTTACATTTCCATTCTTAAGGATCCTAATGGAATTCTTTAACATCGAACAGCACTTTATAGGAAATGTATGTTTAAATCTCCTTGCATTTGAAGAAGGAACAAAGCGAGTTTGAGTGAGACATGGCATTTCTCAGTCACACCCTTCCAGCCCTGAATGGGCCCCTCTATGGGCTCCATATCTTGGGGGCAGGAAGATCTGGATGTCTGTTTTCCATGATGGAAATGGAGGGATTTTACTACCTGAATGTGTCAAACCAGTGGGATATAATCAATGTTTCCCTCACTGACTGCATTGGGCTATAGGCTTGTAGTCATATGTTCCTCAAAGCTTTACATTATCTTAAATAGATTGTTGATGTTTTTGGTCACTCCATTTGTTGACCAGCAACTGCTAAGCTTCAAAGAAGAGTCATATAAAAGCCGGATTAGTGAATCCTGACTGGAAGACAGAGGTTGCAGAGGGAGATTCCTTCCAAAGCCATAATGATAGAGGGACAGTGCAGGAACGTGAGAACCTAACCTGGTCAAGCAAGCTCATTTACTGCAACCTTTCTGTGACCCCAGCAGGGGTCATGCCCCCCCCCCCCCCCCCCCGGGGTCATGCCCCCCCCCCCTCCTCTGTCTAGTAGGTGTAGTAGGTACTTTGTTGATACCCAAGGGTAGGCTTTCATGTTGCAGCAGGCAAGAAAAAGGAAATATACTATATATTTCACCAATACATCTACATGGATCTGTGTATTTAATTTTGGAGTTTTTCAACACGTATATGAAATTGTCATTTTCAATCAGGCATAAATGAAAGGACACAATTATAACTAAATTAATACTTGGTCTTATTTAAGATACCTGATGGATAATGTTATTGAATTTATGATGACCAAGGATGGGCTATTGCATAGACATACAGTATGTCCATAATGTAATGATTTCATACTTTGTTTACAATTGATTAACGTATTTTTTCAAGGTTTTTCAAGATTACTGTTAGTTATCAAATAGCAGTTCCATTGCTAAAAGAACACACGACCTACACAACGTTGACGCACAGCCCATCATCTGGGAAAGTTGAACAGTATGCGCTCCTCTATTTAACTTATTTTCAATTCACTTTTAGAGCTTTTGGCAGCCTATATCCTTATTGGTTGCAAGCGCCATTGATATGTTAATAGGGCAGAGAGGGTGGCGGTAGAGAAGAGCGTAGTAGGCTACATGTCCATGCCACACCGTCACCGCCCCAAGTGTTTTCACTTTTTCCCGACATACGCAGCAATCAAGACTCTCCTGGGAAATAATACAGCTTCGGTTTTTTGTTGTGATTCTTTTACATTTATGATCTGGTGAGATCCCTCCGCACCACGCCACATTTAGCGCCTGGAATTATATCTTCGAGGATTTACTATCGGTCTGAAAGTTCATCAGGGGATTTTAAACGCGCAGTTTGGTATGAGCTTTTGCTTTAAAACACCTTATTCCATGTGTTGTGTTTTTAACTTTTTCTTAATTTATTGTTCTGCTGTTAAATGCTTCTTTATGGGCCTATTTCAAGCATCAGCCTTTTAAAACTAGTGTGTCGTACATCAAATGTTTGAGCTTTTGAGTTTAACTTGAGCCTTTTCAAGCTACGAGGCATTGCCAGTTGAAGCGTTTGGCGGTCCATCTTGTTCCGAATATTTTATAACTGTTTATAATGTTATACATGTAATCAAAATAAAAACGATAACGAGCGTCTCCAAGTGGAATGTAGTGAAGCTTCAATTACAGGTGTACAGTATAATTAGCTTGGTAAGAGAACACGAGAAAATCCCCTGGTCCACACAAAACGACACAACTTCATACAGTGCTACTTGGGTGGTTGTACATTATATTTATTTCTTACTTCATGAGCAATTAATGATGTATTTAGGGAGAAAGGCGGAGAAGACAATTTGGGAAAAATGTTTTGTGGGCCTACTGGTAACTGGAGACTAACTCCCACATCAGCCCAGTACAACTAGGTTTCATATGCAGTTAAAATGGTTATGAATTAGTGCCAAATCGTGTTGATAGCCTACTCCTTACCTCGGTTAGACCTTGTGATGTCAGTTGAATTCCTTTTTGTGCAAACAACTATTGAGGGATTGCATTAAGCAAGAACTGTCACAAGAGAGAACAATAGGCAATAATATGGCATGGGTAAATTGAATTTACCACTACCATCGTGTCCAATCGGATCTTTCCAGGTCATTGTTTTAACATGGCAGTAGTGCCCTGGACTACTACCATGTGTTGGCGCTGAAAGTGTCCATGCATGCAGCGTGTTGTGAGGGCCCCTCCCACTCGCATGCCCGTCTGCTCGCCTCCCTGGGGAACTGATTAGCGAAGCAGTGTGATGGAGAGGTCAGGGGGCACCAGGTGTGTAATGGACAAATTATGAATCTTAATTGGTGTCTGGGGCAGGGGGGCATTGTAACCCCATAAAACACAATGGGAACTAGATATGCTGTGTGGATTAGAGAAGTTTGTATTGATTCCTAATTGTACTCCCAGGTGGTTAGACAATGCCTGTTCTGGGTTTATTAAAGCAAGACAAGTGGAAGGGGAGGGGCTTACTGAAGAAGCTTTCAGCTGGAACTTTCTTTCATTGTTGTTGACAATGTGGAAAAAAGGATAGTGGAGTTAACAATGTACAGGTACTTTTAGACATAAATCACAGTTTAAAATCAGTCTCAATTGGATATTTAATTGATACAATTCACAGGCTTATTGGGCTGTTAATCACGACCAACCAGCCTAGTGGGCCATTGTAGGGATGTGAATAGCTTAGTGGTATAATAAAGCAGCTTTCTTTAGTCTTTTGCTGTGCGGGGTCAGAGACCTCTCCATGGGTAACTTGAAACAATAAACGCTTTTGGTTTCTCTGCTTCTTCCTGCTCTTTCAGTACAACCACACCTGCTGTCATTAAGTGTCTTAGCGTGGGGGATTAAAAAATGCTAAAATATTGATGTTTGGTACTTCTTTTGAGAAGCGGCCTGAAAGAAGGTTCTCCCAGACAAAGCAGTGTAAGGAGGGGGGTCTGCCCTCCCGTCCCCCACCCTGCCCTCCCGTCCTCCACCCTGCCCTCCCGTCCCCCACCCTGCCCTCCCGTCCTCCACCCTGCCCTCCCGTCCTCCACCCTGCCCTCCCGTCCCCCACCCTGCCCTCCCATCCTCCACCCTGCCCTCCCGTCCTCCACCCTGCCCTCCCGTCCTCCACCCTGCCCTCCCGTCCTCCACCCTGCCCTCCCATCCTCCACCCTGCCCTCCCGTCCTCCACCCTGCCCTCCCGTCCTCCACCCTGCCCTCCCGTCCTCCACCCTGCCCTCCCGTCCTCCACCCTCCCGTCAGCCGTGTGTGTGTGTGTGTGTGTGTGTGTGTGTGTGTGTGTGTGTGTGTGTGTGTGTGTGTGTGTGTGGGATGGAGAGAAGCAAACGTGCACCGGTGAGGTTAATGGAGTGTAGATGTAGTATGAGGGTGGCTGAAAGTGTGTGTCCATGGATGAATGGAGACGGTCATTGTAGGACACCAATAAAAGGAAGCTCTTTTTAGGGAACACAAGGGGCCTTTTCTGCTCTGTGGCCTTGGACAATGAATGCAAAGCAGATGATTATGATAACTAAATTGGCCTGGCTCTTGGTACAGAACAGTAAAATGGAAAGCTACCAGTGTCAGCAGTATGTGAGGATACTCGTAACAGTACAGACAGACAGAACAGGTCTTGTGACACTGTCACTTTATTTGTGATTCATAGTTTTGTGCACATGGGAGCAATTGAAACCACTGCCTTTCCATCAGCTTTTGTTGGAAAAAAAAGGTTTTCCCCTTAATCTTTGTATTACAGAGATATGATGACAACAACCACTTGACCTGCCTTTCCTCTAGATCTGCATCTTTTGGCCATCAGATATTTGTTTTGCTCCGTTCTGCAAGCAGGCTATGAGTGCTGAGATAGATTTGGGGATTAGTGAAAGGGGGGGGGGGTCAAAGTTAGGTTTTAATGTGGTTTTGTCCCTCTCCCTCTGTGTACATTTACATTTAGTCATTTAGCAGACGCTCTTATCCAGAGCGACTTACAGTAAGTACAGGGACATTCTCCCCGAGGCAAGTAGGGTGAAGTGCCTTGCCCAAGAACACAACGTCATTTTGGCACGGCCGAGAATCGAACTGGCAACCTTCAGATTACTAGCCCGATTCCCTCACCGCTCAGCCACCTGACTCCTGTGTGCTGGACTTGTGTGGTGAGGATGAAGAAAGATGGCTGGAGGGAACCCCAAAGTTACTAGAGACCATCTCTCTCTTCACTGACCATGCCTTGCTGGCCTCATCCAATCATTTGACGGATTCCGTATCCCAAACCGGTTTGATACCCACCCCTCTGTTTGGGGAAAAGGCCCCATTACCCCCCTCACACACACGCTTATGAGAAGTGAAGGCTGTTTCTCCTTCAGTTGTTTTCCTGTGGGCAGTCTCTGGGGCAGTCTCTGGGGCAGCTGTGGGGCAGTCTCTGGGCAAGTCTCTCCATTCTGGGTCAGATGCTGGTATCGATTCTGGTATCTTCATCAGAGGAAACAGCAGATTTCCCCTGAGCAAGCCGGAGTGAGGCACTGGAAGTTGGAGCGAGTGCTCCAGCTGAGAAACACAAGCTTCTCCTCTGCATCCTCATCTTGCCGCGGCTACGTTTCTTATATAACTAGTCTGCTGGCACAGTTGTTCTGGGAGGTTTATGTAAGAGAAATCTCCTCTGATGGAGTTGCAGCTGGTTCACAAGAGGTTAAATCTGTGTGTGTGTGTTCTCCCAGAGCACAGCGAAGCAAACGTGCTTCTTTGTAGTCAGGGACAACACAGTCTGGAAACTGTGGAGAATCTATGACAGGCCACAGCTTAGAGGACGTTCATCCCCCTGTGTGTTGTGTAGATGTAATGTGTTTGTTTCGACTGACTCCATCCTGCTTGCGTGTCTCAGGTGGAGTTAAGTGACTGAGTGTAGATGAAAGGCTTGAAGGGTTGGCTCCTCCTGCTACCAGGGGGATGGAAACGGTTCTCACATCCATAAAACGACAACAACGAAAAGATTATAGAAAGAAGAAAAATTGTGACACTGCCCAATGTAATTTCTCTCTGCAAACTGTGGGGATAGGCTGTATAGGATGTTATGTTTTCTGGGTTTTGAGAGCAGTCCTTTTTAAGATGTACATGGCAAAATGAATGCGCCAGTTTTTTTTTTATCTATACCTTGATACCTTGCAAGAAGCAGCATTCCTGACATGCTCAGGATATAAAGTGCAGTGCCCTTTCTCAGAAGGTATGTGCTTGCCTTCACAATCATCACTCATGTTGACAGAGTGACGTTGACTGCTTTATTCCATAAATGGTCCAAGGAGGCGACCACAGGCTGAATGGTTCTCTCTCGTACACCGTTTCTCCACTGGTATTAACTAGAAATATGAACAGAAGCCTGGTAAGCCAGGGAAATTCAGTTGAGATTCCTCCGACATCTTTAATAAAAACATTTGGACAATTTGTCCACATATGAACTCAGTCCAGAATAGTTCAGTCAGATATGATGGTCTGTCCAGAATTAGTGGAATAATTTGGTGTCAGGAAGGTCAATTCAACCAGAATATGGACAACCCATCTGCCTTGTAGAGCTTAAGCTTTCTATGCCAAGAATACTAGCCTATATGAGTTATGCATTCCTGTATTGGGGACACATTAATTCAGTCATATTAATTCAGTCGTATCCATTCACTGAAATTCTCACGTTCACATCAATAGCAGCTTTGATGCCTTCAGTGTGTCAGTAGTTTGGTGGGGGATCTAGGGGTGAAAAGGTCTGTTGTCTTCTGGGGAACAACTGACATGGATCCTTTTGACTAATGACCAAGGAGTAAACAAATGGGAGAGATCAAAGAGATCCCTGCCTGGTCAGACCAGTTCTGCTTGTCTCCTGACCTTTACTTCAACTAGACTGTGTCTTTCAGATGGGAAGGATAGCTCCAAGCCTACCCATCTTTCTATGGGTGTGAAAATCCCCCAGGACGCCTACATTCTTTCAGGATCTCTGTAGATAAAGACAGAAATGGTTCAATCTACCCAGACTGCACAACTACAAAACATGTCTGTGGAAACAAGTTGTTTTTAATCATTTTCTGCTTTTGAAAGACTGTGTGTGTGTGGGGGTCTTTTCAAAACATTTGAAAGGCAAGGGAGCTTGGCATTTCTTGTTTTTGAGCTGAATCCTGACTGAGTTACTGAAGGGTTATACAAAAGCCGCGTTGCCTAGCTGCCTGCGAGGAGCCCTGCTCTGCCAGTCATTGTGTGAGGCTATCTGGCTGAACAGAGCTCTTATGGAGATTCAGTAAGAATGGCGCTGGGGAGAGAATTCCCTCACTTAATCTTATTCATTTCTCAGCTGGAAGGGGGGGGGGGGGGGTAATTCAAATGTTGCCATAGTGCAATAGCACTTATTTCATCTCAAGTGAAATGGTCTTTTCAAAGCGTGTGGAACAAAACTCTCTTCTTTTTACTATTTCTACTACCCTGTCTTGTGTGGAATAGCCATTTTGTACAGTGCCCCTGCCTTTTCAGTTTGGCTCAATTATTTTAGAAGATTTCTGTGAGGTAAAACTTGCCAGCTTGTCAAGGTCTGACCCTTCTCTCACATCCTTAACTATCTGAGGACACTGGGTGTGTTATCTGCAGATTCTTGGCCTTGCATTCTTCTTTCAGGGGGTGACGTTGACAGACCCCTCTAGGAAGCTTTGACCCCCACAGATAGACTGAAGGAGGGTCTGGAATGTCCAGTCTTGTACCCTAATAGCCCCAGCAGAAGTATAGACCACCTCCACTGAAGTTGTAGCAACTAACAAGAGGATGTTTGGTCCTAAAATGTCAACTTGATTTTGAGTCTCAGCATTTTCAATATTAGTTTATTTTCTTTATTTGGTCGGTGGGATTTAGCTATTGGAGTCAGCGAGATAGGAGGTGGGGACAAGGCTTCAGAGACAGTACTGTATGAAAACAGCCCAGTTTGGGGGTCAGCATGTGCTTGTTCGACTTAATCCTGTTTATTGTACCGTGATGTCCCTTCACGTGACAGTAGAATAAAATAATCTAAAATGAGGACTAAACAACATTAAACAATCAGAATAAACATTGTACCGTGACACGGGCAACATGCTACTGACCATTTCAAATATTGGGTACCAGGTTATTAAAGTTGGAGAGATATTAATATATTTTTGGTTCATTTCCGTTTTTTTTGTTACTTATTAAAGTATGCCTGTAGCTATGCACATTTCTGAAATTACTGTGATCTTGTTTCCAGTGACCCAGTGATAATATTGTGTGTGTGTGTGTGTGAGAGAGAGAGTATACAGTGTGTGTGTGTGTGTGTGTGTGCTGTCACTGCAGAAATGAAACACTCATTAAAGCAGTTGTCGTAGTACAACTCGGGGGAGCAGATCGACATGCCAATTCCTCTGCATGTTTCAGCTCAACTGGGAATTCTCACAGGAAAATGGTCCTGACTGTTTTTCTCTTACCTTCTTTGGAAATAGGCCTATTTAAGTCAATTATGTACAAAGGATTACCTTAGGTTTCTAGTGGTATTCCCCAGAACAAGGCATTCTGTCCATGCTATAGATCAGATGTTGAAGTATAGCTTCCATGTATGTCTGTCGGGGGTCAGATGGCTGAGCGGTTAGGGAGTCAGGCTATTAATCAGAAGGTTGTTGGTTCAAATCCTGGCTGTGCCAAATGACGTTGTGTCCTTGGGCAAGGCACTTCACCCTACTTGGCTCGGGGAGAATGTCCCTGTACTTACTGTAAGTCGCTCTGGATAATAGCGTCTGCTAAATGACTAAATGTAAATGTATGTGACCTGTGAACTGTGTGTAAAGGGAATTTAAATTGACATCCTCACCACAATCCCAGACATAAATCAGAGATGACAGGTCACAGCCTCCGCAAGGCTCAAAGCACCTAACCCCTGGATTAGAGGCTCCAGAGGGGGATCTCCACTTTAATCTGAGCGCTGCATTATGCACCAACATTAATCCTGTTAATTGGGGCCCAGATATTGGAGGTGTGAGGGACTGTGAGAAACTCGATTAAAGCCACACTGAGCGAGGAGCAGGCCGGGCCCCCTACAGCACCTCCCTGCTCCCCGCTCCTCCTCTGGGCTTAAGAAAGGGGCTTGGTGCCCCCTGGAGCCCCTGCTGAGAACCAAGACTGTGGAAACCCTCTCTCTTCTCTCCTGACCATCCCTGAGTGCCTGCAATGGCCTATTTTTAGCCTGGAAATCCCACATGACAACATCTGTGTGGGGGAACTCTCCGTTCTCCCATGAGGGGATTAGCGAGGTATGTACCAGTGTACATCCTCCATGAAACAGCTGCTTTTAAGTTATATCAACAGACTTATGACTGCTGGGTTGCCTGGTTATCTGAAATATGTAGCTTTTCAAAGCTAGCTCTTCTGTGTTGATGGATGTGTCTAAGCTCTGTGAACCCCCATCTCAAGAAGCCTGAAGACATGGCACAATGGCTTGTGTTATTTATGGTTCCTCTTCAGTTTTTACCTCTGTGGCGAGGACGCTGGAAAGGATCCCCTGGCATATTAAATCCTTTGAAGATAGTTTAAGAATTACAAAGTTGATTTATTTCGCTGTAGCCTAGTGTATCTCTTGATACAAGTAGAGAAGAAGTGAGAAAGAGTCAGTCAATGTAATCAGATGGAGACTCTTGTTAGGACATGTGATGAGAGACTGTTTTCACCCATGAAGTACAACCTACTTGTTTTATGATGATGACATACCTCATACTTGATCCTGCTCCTGTGGGGCTGAGAAGAAAAGCGTGACCTAGATTGAAAATACCAGCGACACGATCTGCTCACCTCTTGCCTCGATAAACAACCTTCTGAATTTGTAAAACCATGTGTTTTTAAGGCAGGCAAATGGGTAGAGAATGTGTCCAATGAAGTAGACAATGAGGATTCTTGATAATTATGGGTTGCTTATCTTATTTCTGCTTTATCTGTCATGACAGAACACAGACCATACAAGCTGTCAAACCTCTGCCTGTCCTTTCAACACACCTTCCCTAGCACGCTTAGTTATATGGGAATTTGGAGTTGTTGACAGCCCATTTAGTTTTAACAAGCGTGACTGAAAACAGTCTTGCGTGTCTGTCTACAGCTGCCCTGTGGTTTACAAGAGGTTTGATATGCTGTCATGGATAATTGTTGGACAGTTCTCATGAGTCTGGTCTGACGCATACACACCTGACAGTTCAGCATGTTGATGGGTTGTAATGATGCTAGTTAGATGAGCCGCCATCTTCCTCTGAGTCACTCTGCCTGCGGTTACACCAACTTTCACTTCGCCCACCGCACAAGCCTGACTCTGCCCAGAGTGTTTATGGCTGTGTTTATGACTTTGCCGTCGTGGTGCGGTACGGAAAGCACTATCTGTTGTCTGACAGAGAGTGAACGATTAACCAGATGTGCTGCCTTTGACACAGACCAGTAAGGATAGAATATCTGTTGTTCACCCGGTCAGGAAGCCCATGTGTTCCCTCCAGGTTCAGAGAGCGCAGGAGCGATGATGTCACTCCTGTTGAATCCTCAAACCAGTGTTTCCCCCTTTCTCCCTCGGCCTTCCTGTTTGCCACGTGCTGAGCCGGCGCTCACGCCCGTGTGTTTCCTGTGGTCCTGCAGGAGCTGAGGAGGACATGAGGGAGGAGCCTCGCGTTGGCCCGACACACCGAGGCAGCAGCAGGAGCGCCCGCTCTCTCTCCCCCGCCGCTGCGCGCCCTCGAGCCCAGACACTCGTCCCAGGGAGGGTCATGAGTTAGTCGGGTGCGGGCATCACCTCCCTCTCCCCCCCCCCCCGCCCCGGAGCACCGTGTCTGGAGACCCCGCCCCCAGGCCCGCCCCCCTCGCCCTGCTTCATGAGCCAGCAGGATGCAGCTGCGGTCCTCGCACTGTCCGAGCGCCTCCTGGTAGCCTGCCACAAGGGCCAGGCCGACAATGTGGTGCAGCTCATCAACAAGGGCGCCAAAGTAGCCGTCACCAAGGTGAGTACAGGAGGGGGAGGAGGGGGAGGGGCGGTGAGGGGGGGAGGGGGGGAGGAGGGGCGGTGAGAGGGGGGGAGGGGGAGGGGCGGTGAGAGGGGGGGGGGAGGAGGGGGGGGGGGAGGGGGAGGGGGGGGGGGAGGGGGGGGAGGGGAGGAGGGGCGGTGAGAGGGGTGGGGGGAGGCTGTGTTAGTTGAAGGATGTGTGCTGGTTGTCTTGACGGTCTGTTGTATTCACGGGTAGTGGTCGTGTAGGTGTGTATGTAGGTTTATGTTGTGAATGGTGCTTGTGTTATGGCTCACGTTCACTGTGTCTGCCTGTGGGAACCACAAACACACGTGCTGTTCATGCTCTAATTAGAAAGTCAGCCGTAACAGTGCTAGTGAGGCCAAGGCAGTGTGAACTTGCTAATCCTGACCAGTGTTCAGGAATTACACCTCAAATGGAGCATAGGATATTTGTAAATAAACATGTAAATAGACTATTCGGTTCCCACATGTGTCATCAGTGAGCCATGGGGTTATCAAGACAGTCCAGAGAATGTAATTATTGTGATTTGAGAGAAAAAGTGCTGTTTTGTGGCACTGGCTGAAAAAGAAAGAGCAAAGCTATGTGAGGGATTCTTTGTTTGAGTTACACCGTGTGTCTGTGTGTCTGTGTGTCTGTGTGTGTGTGTGTGTGTGTGTGTGTGTGAGGGCGCTTTGTCAATGTTCCATGTGTTTATCTGCTATCACAGCTGTGGAGAGAACATCTGGGTATACAAACGCCATCAGCACGATGTGAAGCTCTGTGTTCACACAGGACACACAACAGAGAGGCTAGCTTTCATGTACAAGCTATATTACGTCCAGTCCAGAGTCACAAGAGCACACTGGTGAGGGCAGTAGCTCTGCTGGAAAGGGTGGATATACAGAATCCCTGTGCCAAGGTTTTATTTTGTGACATTTTACAGGAAGACGTGCTTGATTGAAGTCATGTGCTACTGTAGCAGAATTTGAGCAGCTTGTCTGAGAGGGAGAGCAGCAGTGGAATTAAGATAGACCTACATTGAAGAATGTAGGTCATCCTTAGATCTAGACAAGCTTTTTATCTTTATGGACTCTTGGCTGTAATGTGATACTGGCCAGTAAGGCCCACAGCTCAGGCTTCTTGCTGGGTACTAAAATGATTTCTCAATGCCATAACTGAACTCATTGGTGGGCACACAGTGAATCCTATTTGGAATCAGTTCTATTTCTCTTCAATCTTATAACACGTGGAGTCTTTTATTGGATCCCAAATCTTCCCAAAACCCTTATTTACATTTTGCGTAAAATATTTTGGTATTCTTGAATCCTTTGTCAGTGGGTATTTAATCTTGTTCATAGTCATATCGGTTACATATTTCCTGCAAGGGCTAGTGGCCCTCTTTTGATATATTTGTTGCTGTTGGTATTTTGTGGTTTTGGCAGGTTGCCATGATAACGGCTTAACCCAGGAATAGGGGGATCGAGTTTCAGATGGAAATTCCTCTGCGGTGCTGGGGAGAGAGAGGTAAAGTGTTGGGTGTTGGACCGTTCAGGCCTGAGAAAGAGATGCGGTAACTGTTTAAACAAAAGCTGAAGAAAGAGAGAGAGGGCGATAGAGTGAGTCAGAAAGTTAGACAAGAAAGAAAGAGAGCACGGGTTGGAAGATTGAAATAAAAAGAACTGAGATTCAGCCTCACCCAGGTAATGCCAGGCCACAGAGATAAAGAGAGAGCCATTTGGGAGAGAGGGAGAAAGGGGGAGAGAGAAGTACCTGTCCAGTCTTATGGAGACTGACCCCCTCCCCACCTTCCTGGACTGACTGTTTACCTAAGCCAGTACCATGGTAGTCCTCCAGGTCTGGGCCGGTGAAACTCTACCCCAGGAACACGACTGCCAGGCAGGGCAGGAGGAGAGGCAGAGCCACACCTGCGGAGGCCGAATGCCCCCGCCCCCCACCTCCCCTGTTATTGGAGCCAGAGTTTAATGGAGGGCTTTCAAGAGGAACTGCTAATAAGAGTTTAAGGGGGGGGGGGTGTTGTGTGCTTGTGTTAATGTGTTTCTTTGTGAATCCACACCTGTCCTATAACTTCATTGTGTTAACACAGGTGGCTGGTTCAATACGGTAGGCTGCTGCTGCATTCTTCTCAGGAAGAGCTAGTTCTTGTTTCTACATCCTATAGTAATCCTAAATTAGCAGCCCTGGTCGGATGTCACGGTGTGATGTTTTAGGAATAGGCTAACCGTGAGTTTACATTAGCTCAACCTAATCCTCTTTCAAATTCCTATTTCTTGTTGAGTATGAAAGGTGTCGCAATCATCCTCCCACACATCACTGCATCAGCGTAAGAGGTGTGCAGGGCTCACCATGAGGGAGTGCAGGGCTCACCCTGAGGGAGTGCAGGGCTCACCATGAGGGAGTGCAGGGCTCACCCTGAGGGAGTGTGGGGCTCACCCTGAGGGAGTGTGGGGCTCACCCTGAGGGAGTGCGGGGCTCACCATGAGGGAGTGCAGGGCTCACCCTGAGGGAGTGTGGGGCTCACCCTGAGGGAGTGTGGGGCTCACCCTGAGGGAGTGTGGGGCTCACCCTGAGGGAGTGCAGGGCTCACCCTGAGGGAGTGCGGGGCTCACCCTGAGGGAGTGCGGGGCTCACCATGAGGGAGTGTGGGGCTCACCCTGAGGGAGTGTGGGGCTCACCCTGAGGGAGTGTGGGGCTCACCCTGAGGGAGTGTGGGGCTCACCCTGAGGGAGTGTGGGGCTCACCCTGAGGGAGTGCAGGGCTCACCCTGAGGGAGTGTGGGGCTCACCATGAGGGAGTGCAGGGCTCACCCTGAGGGAGTGTGGGGCTCACCCTGAGGGAGTGTGGGGCTCACCCTGAGGGAGTGCGGGGCTCACCCTGAGGGAGTGCGGGGCTCACCCTGAGGGAGTGCGGGGCTCACCCTGAGGGAGTGCAGGGCTCACCATGAGGGAGTGCAGGGCTCACCCTGAGGGAGTGCAGGGCTCACCATGAGGGAGTGCAGGGCTCACCCTGAGGGAGTGCAGGGCTCACCCTGAGGGAGTGTGGGGCTCACCCTGAGGGAGTGCGGGGCTCACCCTGAGGGAGTGTGGGGCTCACCCTGAGGGAGTGTGGGGCTCACCATGAGGGAGTGCGGGGCTCACCCTGAGGGAGTGCAGGGCTCACCCTGAGGGTGTGCAGGGCTCACCCTGAGGGAGTGCGGGGCTCACCCTGAGGGAGTGCAGGGCTCACCCTGAGGGAGTGCGGGGCTCACCCTGAGGGAGTGTGGGGCTCACCCTGAGGGAGTGCGGGGCTCACCCTGAGGGAGTGCGGGGCTCACCCTGAGGGAGTGCGGGGCTCACCCTGAGGGAGTGCGGGGCTCACCCTGAGGGAGTGCAGGGCTCACCCTGAGGGAGTGCAGGGCTCACCCTGAGGGAGTGTGGGGCTCACCCTGAGGGAGTGTGGGGCTCACCATGAGGGAGTGCAGGGCTCACCCTGAGGGAGTGCGGGGCTCACCCTGAGGGAGTGTGGGGCTCACCATGAGGGAGTGCGGGGCTCACCCTGAGGGAGTGCGGGGCTCACCCTGAGGGAGTGTGGGGCTCACCCTGAGGGAGTGCGGGGCTCACCCTGAGGGAGTGCGGGGCTCAGCAGCTGCTGTGGATGCTCCATGGCCTTCTCTTAAACCGATGGATTAAAAATGTGTTTGTTTACTTGTGGCTCATTATTCAGATGGGTCTCAGAGCTCCTGACAGATGGCTCTGCCACGCTGTAGGGATGTGTCTGACCTGTACATATACACACTGGGACTCTCTCTCTTTCTCTCTCTTTCTGTTAATCTCTCTCCCTTTCTCTCTCTGTCCCTCTTTCTCTCCATCGGTAGTGTCTGTCAGCACGTTCTGCCTGTCTTCAGACAGCTCTCCTCGTGGTGGAAACATCTCGTGCTTCCTGTCCATGGCTCCCTCTTTTCTTGAGTGTGTTTTCTGTTTCCCACAGTACGGCCGAAGTCCTCTGCACCTGGCCTCCTACAAGGGCCACATCGAGGTGGTGCGCATTCTGCTGAAGGCCGGCTGTGACCTGGACATCCAGGACGACGTAAGTAGCCCTCCTGGCTGCAGACACGCCAGCCGTCCTGCTCTCCACGCTCACATGCTTCCAGCTGTCTCTGCAGTCAGGACTGGGATCAGGACGTTTGTGGGGCTGGGCTGGGGTTTCCTGTGGCCGTGCACTAGCGAGGCTTGCAGTGTCCGACTTGACAATCAGCGTAATGACCTCCAGTGGTCTAGAGTGGGATTATTGGAACTGTGAGCTAGTTGGAGCCGGCAGCCCTCCTTCGGGGTCGGCCTCTGGGCACGGCTCCTCCCCCCTCCCCACAGATCCAGGCCCAGGCCTCTGGCGCTCCCAAATCCTCTCCTTCTGGTCTCTGAGCTCCCGAACGGGCCACAGCACGTCCTCAGTGGCCAGGGGGACCAGGCAGGAGGGGCAGGAGGAGGAGGAGGAGGAGGAGGGGAGAGACAGACTTCAGTGGAGGAAGGCCGGGAGAGAGCCTGGAAGAGCAGGGAGAGTGAAGGAGGTTAGAGAAACCTACTCTGAGCCAGTGGACATTGCTCCCCTGCCCCACCCCACCACCCCTCCACCCCTGGTTACTCCCTTGTCTCCTCCTACTGCTGCTGCACGCCTCTGGTGCTGGGCACGCCAGCTTCTTATCTCGCTTGGAATGACCCTCCACCTCAGGGGAAACAACACTTTCAGCGCTGTCTTTCTGTCTTCGAAACCTCTACCCCCCCAACCTGTGCTGATCCCGCCCTGCTGAACATCTTCCTGCTTCTCATCCCTGGCTTCAGCAGGGTTCCTCTGCAGGTTAACGCGGAAGGGGAGCAGGAATTCCATTTATGGTCGAGCATAAATGTGGAGCTGAGCTGTGTGCCTCTCGCCTGCTGCTGTGCTTCGTGTGGATAATCTGTCCAGTAGTGGACTCTGTTCATGTGGAATCCTACCAGGGATCAAACTGCGCTGACTGAGCTGTTATAACATCAGTGGTGCATGAGCTGTTCCAGTAATAACAAGAGGATGCTGGGATACAGCTCCCCCCCTCTCCTCCCCCCCTCCAGCCTACTAAAACATCAACCAATCACAGTTATCTTGTTATGTCAGTTTAAATAGATTTGGAAGAGTGAATAAGTTTGTGTGTGGTGGGGTGTGTGAGGTTCCAAGCTGACCAGGCTGTGTGTGTGTGTGTGTGTGTGTGGTTGTCAGGGGGAACAGACAGCGCTACACAGAGCAGCTGTGGTGGGACACACAGACGTCCTCTCTGCTCTCGTCCAGGAAGGGTGTGCTCTGGACAGACAGGACAAGGTAACACACACACTCTCTTGCACATACCCACAAACTACACACAAACGCTTACAGCTCGGTTGCACTCAAACATGGTTAGAGGGATTTTTAAACTGAACAAAAAGCCATCTAGCACTAAAACTATTTGACAATCCATAATGAAAACATGGGGCTTTGTAATCTTCTTAACCCCTATTCCCAGCAGAAACGGCCATGGTCTTTCCGGATACAAAGTGTATTTATGTTCATGTTCTGCACACAGCCTCTTCAGATATGTCTCTAATCTCCTATTTACAGAGAGAGGTTAAGTGAGGTATTTAGACCTGGATGCAGAACATGCAGAGTTGCAGAAGGATGACTCTACAAAATTATTATTCCCCAAATAATCTCCTATTTACACTGTTATGTGAGGTATTTACACCTGGATGCAGAACATGCAGAGTTGCAGAAGGATGACTCATCAAAATTATTATTCCAAAGCTCAGGTCAAAACACTAAAGTGCGCCTTTGTGTGTGTGTGTGTTACAGGATGGTAACACTGCTCTGCATGAGGTCTCGTGGCATGGCTTTAGCCAGTCTGTCAAACTGCTGGTCAAGGCTGGAGCTAACGTCCATGCTAAAAACAAGGTATGTTTGTTAGCTCTACGGTACAGCTATACTCTTCAGATAACAGTTAAACAGGGGTCCCTTCATGACTCTACCTTTGCCTCTGTCTTTTTCTGTCTCCTTCCCTCTCTCTCTTTCTCTCCTTCCCTCTCTCTCTTTCTCTCCTTCCCTCTCTCTCTTTGTCTCTCTCCCCTTCCCTCTCTCTCTTTCTCTCGCTCCCCTTTCCTGTCTCTCTATCTTTCTCTCTCCTTCCCTCTCTCTTTTTCTCTCCTTCCCTCTCTCTCCTTCCCTCTCTCCCCTTCCCTCACTCTCCTTCCCTCTCTTCCCTTCCCTCTCTATCTTTCTCTCTCCTTCCCTCTCTCTTTTTCTCTCCTTCCCTCTCTCTCCTTCCCTCTCTCCCCTTCCCTCTCTCTCTTTCTCTCGCTCCCCTTTCCTGTCTCTCTCCTCTCTATCTTTCTCTCCCCTTCCCTCTCTCTGTCCCCCTCTCCAGGCAGGGAACACAGCTCTCCACCTGGCCTGTCAGAACGGTCATGCTCAGAGCTCCAAAGTGCTGCTGCTAGGAGGCTCCCGGCCCGACAGCAAGAACCATGTGAGTCCTTCTCTCCTCTCCTCCTCCCTCCTCTTCCCATCCCTTCCTCCACTCCTCTCCTCCTCTTCCCATCCCTTCCTCCACTCCTCTCCTCCTCTTCCCATCCCTTCCTCCACTCCTCTCCTCCTCTTCCCATCCCTTCCTCCACTCCTCTCCTCCTCTTCCCATCCCTTCCTCCACTCCTCTCCTCCTCTTCCCATCCCTTCCTCCACTCCTCTCCTCCTCCCTCCTCTTCCCATCCCTTCCTCCACTCCTCTCCTCCTCTTCCCATCCCTTCCTCCACTCCTCTCCTCCTCTTCCCATCCCTTCCTCCACTCCTCTCCTCCTCTTCCCATCCCTTCCTCCACTCCTCTCCTCCTCCCTCCTCTTCCCATCCCTTCCTCCACTCCTCTCCTCCTCTTCCCATCCCTTCCTCCTCTCCTCCTCCCTCCTCTTCCCATCCCTTCCTCCTCTTCCCATCCCTTCCTCCACTCCTCTCCTCCTCCCTCCTCTTCCCATCCCTTCCTCCACTCCTCTCCTCCCCCCCTCCTCCTCTCCTCCTCTGGGTTGAGTACTCTTCTCTTCAGACCCCCAGCTGAAACGATGCAGGCTGTCAGCCTCCTCTCCACAGTTTACCGCCGCCACAACAGACCTCGCATGGCTGAATCGTCGCTTAATTATGGAACGTGCCGCCTCCCTCATTTGCACTTCAGACGTGCTCTCAGGGGTGGGGAGCTTCTGCCAGGAGGAAGCCTCTCGTTCCGTGGCGCTAGTCGTCAAAGGCGCCCCCAGATCGGCTCAGTCTTCCAGTGCTTTGGGATCTTCAGGGAACCTTAAGCCCTGAGGAGACATCTCCGCCGCTCAGCTGTTGACTGTGCTGCTGTCTTCCCTGTGTTCTAGGTAGGTGACACCTGCCTGCATGTGGCCGGCCGCTACAACCATGTGACCATGATCCGGATCCTTCTGGGAGCCTTCTGCTCTGTGTCGGAAAGGAACAAGGTCAGTCCGTGTTTGGGGCCGCGGAAGGACACTGCAGGGCCATAGGCTTCTTCGAAACTTAAAAATATTATTTGTTTGGGTCAATCTCTTGAGTAAGTGTTATTGTGCCTCTGGGTTATGCTGGACATGTTATTGGGGTGGGTAGCTTTTGAAAGCCCAGGCAGGCAGTTTTAGTGTTTATTTATACTTGTTCATAGAAGCGTAAGAATAGGGTGGATTTATAGTACTCCACTCTCTCTTTTCATCTCAACTCTATCTCTTTGCCTCTCTCTCTGTCTCTCCTCTCTCTCTCTGTCTCTCTCTCTCTCTGTCTCTCTCCTCTCTGTCTCTCTGTCTCTCTCCCCCTCTCTCCTCTCTGTCTCTCAGGTTGGGGACACACCGCTGCATGTTGCAGCTGCGTTGAATCATAAGAAGACTGTGCGTCTTCTCCTGGAGGCGGGAACAGACGGCAGCATTCTCAACAACGTGAGTGACGCCCTCAGGACAGCCTCTTCTAGGACAGGCTGACATTTATTTTCTTTCTTTTTTAAGTAGGATGTTCTGAGTCATTTCTCACTGTGTCTTTGTGTGTGTGTGTGTGTGTGTGTGTGTGTGTAGGCAGGTCAGACTGCGCTGGACCAGGCTAGAGAACACAACAACCCAGATGTAGCTCTTCTTCTGACCAAAGCTCCTCAGGTGAGAGCACAGTCTCCACATCTCACCAGCACAGTCTCACCAGCACAGTCTCACCAGCACAGTCTCACCAGCACAGTCTCCACATCTCACCAGCAGGGCCACGAACAGTGTTGAACTCTGCACCATCTCTACCTAGCCATGTGGTTCTGTATCTATAGAAGCATTCATGTTTCTGTTGGGACTTGAGTTACGACCCTGCAGTTTGACTTTGCTTTTCATCTATCTGACATCAGGCTTATCTGACATAATTCCTGTAGGCCGGCTGTAAAAGTGTTTCAAGTACAGGCAGTATTCTGCTATAGGGAGACAGCCTAGCACTCAGGAAGGCTGCGAGGCTGAACGCAGTCTAGAATACACCGCTTTCCTACTGTTTCCCTTTTTCATCCTGTAAATATTTAACTGAATGGCTCCATGTCCTAAATTGCAGACTTGTTATTGTTTGTGTACATGCATATTGGATGCACGTGTTTGTGCGTCCAGGTGCAGAGCTTCGCCCGGGGCAGGAGTGTGAGGAAGAGGAGGGACAAGCTGAAGGCCGAGCGCAGAGCCCAGTCAGTCCCCAGGGACGACATGCTGCCCAGCAAGGTACAGCAGCAGGCCCATGCTCTCAGTAGGCAGAAGGAGACTGGGACCAGTGTGTGGTGTCGTGAGTGTGGAGCCCTGATGGTTGACCCTGCTGGTCCATGCTGTTTACAGGACAGTGCATCGGCTGCAGACGACACCCACAGCAGTGACAGGGCGGCCCGCAAGCACACCGAAACCATAGAAACCACTGCCAGGAAAGGCTCTAAAAACAGGAAGCTGAAAGAAAAGGTCAGTCATGACCTCACGTCACGGGCAACTCCGTACAGTACTCAAATACCAAAGCCATTACAGTGGAATAACAGTTTTTTTTATATTGACGAGGTGCAGTAATTGATGTAGCGCCTTTTCTTTGACAGCCTTCTCTCTCTGAGCCCCTCCGTCGCCGGGAAAACAAACCCAACGACGAGGGGAGGAAAAGGAAGGCCAAACTGCGAGGCCCCCCCCCCCGCCCCCGGCCCGCCACACAACTTCAAGGCCTATCAGCTGTACACTCTGTACCGCGGCAAGGACGGCAAGGTCATGCAGGTACTGTTGAGGACAGCTTGCCTCCCATCCTCTGCTGAATCAAAAAGATGCAACTTTTTAAGGCGCTACAGAAAACACTGTTTTATTTTTCTATGAATATGTGAGTGAGACCTTACCTTACTTACATTTACATTTCGTCATTTAGCAGACGCTCTTATCCAGAGCGACTTACAGTAAGTACAGGGACATTCCCCCCAAGGCAAGTAGGGTGAAGTGTCTTGCCCAAGGACACAACGTCATTTGGCACAGCCAGGAATCGAACAGGCAACCTTCAGATTACTAGCCCGATTCCCTAACCGCTCAGCCACCTGACTCCCTTACTTACTTAGTCCTTCCCCTTGTGTGCCAGGCCCCTCTAAACGGCTGTCGCTGTGAGCCCCTCATCAACAAGCTGGAGAACCAGCTAGAAGCGACCAAGGAGGAGATGAAGACTGAGATCAGCACCGTCCAGGACCTGATGAACAACAAGATGGGTCAGCTGGATCGCAAGAACAAGCACCAGGTACAGACCCTCGCATCCATCCTACATCCCTTCCTGGCAACCCTGGACCCGGCTCTGAAACCAGGCATGCGTGATGGATGTGGAATCTTGCCTAGCTAAAAGATTAAATCAAGGGTGAAAATGTCCCTGTAAACAGAAAGAGAACCTGCAGAGGTGTAAGTGTTCCATGGTTCCATGGTGCATTAGTGACGTTGCCCCTCTCAGATGTTTACCTCAACGCGCCTCCTGATTGGTTGCAGATCCGTGCTCTTGATAAGATGACGGTGGAGAGGGTGTCAGCAGAGAGGACAGAGTGTTTCCACAGGATCGACCAGAGAGCCATGGAAGAGAGGCTGGAGGTGGACAAGAGACAGGTAAAGCTAGCTACAACACCAAAGCTAGGCTTGTTATATCTGATAAAACAACCACTGAGGAGCAGTTTTTTTAATTTGATTTCTATGTATGGCTCATTGAAAGTGCTTCTTACACATGAAGACATGGAGACCATGTCATCCCGATGTTGTGCTCGTCACTAACTGCCCCCTCGTCTGGCCTTGTCTTTTTTAAGCAGGCGTCAGTGGTCAACGAGCTGAAAAGCTGGTGCATGGCCAAGCTGCAGAACATCGAGGTCCGCTTCAACCGAGACCCCCGTCAGGGCCTGCTGAAGCGCTCCTCCTCCATGGCCGAGGGTCTGTGTGAGGTGGACCCTGCCGGGGTCACCGTGCTGCCTGCTGGGCCCGGGGGCAGCACCCACTGCCTGGCCCCTGCCGCCCCAGAGGGGCCAGGTCCTGAGGAGGGAGAGCCCTATGGAGGTACCTCAGAGGAAGGCAACGCCAATCACTATTTTGTGATTCATGTGGACACCTCTCCAGGTACAGTACAAACGTGACACAGTGGAGTCTCCAGAGGTGGTGTTTGACCGCCAGTCCTATCGTGAAGATTACACAGGCATGCATGCACACTCATACACACACATGCAGAAATACTGTGAACTCATTTTGAACTAATACAGGCTTATGTAACTGCTGTTATGTAATCCAAATACATTATTCTTCTGTCGTGACCTTTTTCTGAAGTAAATAACAGGATTCAGCAGAAAGCACATTATCGCTGAAAATTTCTTATGGTAGCCTGTAGCATAGTGTTCATTATTTATAATTGTCAGACCTTTTTAATTTAAATTGTTTTCATGTTAATCTTACAAGACTACTTATAGATAACTGAAAAACGATTTGGTGTGAAATGGAATGTGAAGTGTTTTTTTTGTTCTCATTCATTTATCCCTCCTGGACATCTGTTAGATGGAGATAAACATCCCAAGCCAGAGCTCTCTTCCCCGTCTCCTGCCAAGTCTCTCTCACCGTCTCCCCGAGTCGTCCGTCCCAAGGAGCGCTCGCTTGCCTCTGCTGACCCCCAGAGGCCGCAGCAGGGACTGCAGCACACAGACCAGCCAGACCTCCGACCCGGCCGGGGCCCCAGGGCCGGCAGCTTGTCCCCTGCCACGGGGCGTCGCTGCAGCAGCAGACATGAGCGGGACCGAGGAAGGGACAGGGGCAAACACCACAAGAGGCATTCCCAGGGCAGAACTAAGGCCAGGGGGGGCTCAGAGCAGCCTGTGGGGGGCTCAGAGCAGCCTGTGGGGGGCTCAGGGCAGCCTGTGGGGGGCTCAGAGCAGCCTGGGGGGGGGCAGACTCTGGAGGTGTTTGCGGAGAAAGGAAAAGAGCCCTCCTTCGCCCAGGAGAGGGAGAACATGCACGCCCTGGAGGTGACGCAGTACTTCTTCGAGGCGGTGTCGACCCAGATGGAGCGCTGGTACGAGAGGAAGATCCAGGAAGCTCGCTGGCAGGCGGAGCAGAGGGCGCAGGCGGACCGGGCCGCACTGATGGAGAGGATCACCTACCTGGAGGACGAACTGCGACTCCTGAGGACCAACCGCAAGGACGACAGCTAACAGGCGCTCACAACACACGCTCACCTAGAGCCCTCAGAACAACAACTGTCTTTTACATTTGAAAAGAATGATGAGCTCAGTAAGTTTACTTAAAAAAAGATAAAATGATTCATCTCTGTTGTAATTATTCCCTGCTAACAATAGCCCAAAACTCAAGCATTTAAATCGACACAATATGGCATGATCGTTCAGCACTATGATGCATTGTAAATATTGTGTAACTTTGAGCAGGACAGCTTGTGTGTACTGTGCTGTGAAGACCCAAGTAGATGGTAGTTGTTGTTGATGGATCAGTCACAGCCGTTATCGTTTAGGAAGACTTACTGCAGATAAAGTTTAGGGCATTAACACACACTAAATCACAACTCTCAAATTGACATGTTAAGAAACTGCAAGAGGGAAACATGGCTGACATGTTACTGGATTAATTATAATCAATTTATTCAATAGAATAAATATAATAGAAAACCACTTAATCATCACATGCCTATCTTTTGAAGCAAGACTGTCGAGATAATGAAAAGGATAGTAAAATAAGCTTGTATTGACCACTGTAGGCTGGAACTTTATATGTGACCTTAAAGGGCGAACACCTCATGTGAATACAGCCAAACTGTATGTCTTAACTGAAGAAAACTTGATCTTTCATAACATAGACTTAGCATTTGTATACATTTAGACTTATGTCTCCTCCCTTGACGGTAAATTTGATTTATGTTGACACGAGATCCCTTTGCATGACAAGATGGCTGATACGCATCATGCAGTATTACTCGAAATACTGTCTTTTTTTTATCTAGTTGTCATGTGTCATTGGTTCTGTTTATGATGAAGATGAGTTGTATAATGTTCGTTGATAATATCAATATGGATTATATGTGACAAAGCTTGGAGAAAATAAAATGTATTTTATAAAGAAAAGAGTTGAAATGACATTTCATTGTTTGCCAGTTGCAAAATATATTCAACAAGAACATAACATGCGAAAATGTAAAGTGCACAGAAATAAACTCTTAGTCTTGCAGAATAGTCGCAATTTAAATTGATAGTAAACTGTAAGAGCATAACGATTTCACCACTCTTCTGATCACATATATTACAACATAATATTTCTCAGTCACACTGCGCACCACAAAGTGTCGGTGTCAGGGTTTGGGGAGGGACGAGTTGGCCTTGCAAAAAGTATTTTGTGTTCCAAGTCCCTCTCTTGCCAGGCGATGAGGTATTAATCCAACACATACTCGGCTCAATGAAGAGTCGCAGAGCTTGCTCTCAGATGAGCACCGCAGGTTCTTTAGGCATCCAATGCCTGTCACTTGTTTAGCCTAGCTAGCTTCTACCAGCCAACGCAAGAGATTTCTGTAGGTCCTCAAGATGATTGTTTGCTTGTGTGATCATCATACGGATCGCGTCCTGGGGATGAGAGATTTGTGTATTATTACAGATGATTTGCTTATAATTTTGCTAATATAATTAGTCTCAGGACACCGATTCAGCTGGAGCTCGTTAAGTTACCTGATTTGTGGCATTCTTGTTCCTTTTGAATTCGTCCCTTGCCCAGTCCTTCAGGTATTTTCGGTCCTCCTCGTCAGGTACCTGCCTTATGGTCTTCATCATGTTTCTGTACAAACCTAAAACCTTCTGCCTCTGTAAAAACTGCACACAGAAAGGTAAAGTTTTCTTTTACGATTCAGTTAACTTACCTAGCTAACGTTACCTAGCTCAAGTCAGTTGGCATGCTAGCATAAACGCTACTAGCTAGTTGCAAAATGTCAGCGAGACGAGGCTGACTCAGTTTTAAAGAACGAATACTCTCAACGTTACTGTGAATATAAATGTTTTTGTAAATGCAAGCTCAATCTTGGGTACGGTAGTCTACCTGCTTCAGGGTAAGCGCTGCATGAGGTAACCTTGAGATGGCCATGTTGTAACTGAACTTCTGCTCGGTTGTTTAGCCTCACTAGCTTAGCTAGGCTACTGTGCTTCGCTTGTTGTGGCCTCTTCAACTCACCTAACCCAACGGCTCCCTCGTGTGGGCTGGGGTATCATGGCTTCAAGACGAATTGTACACGTTTCTATTTTTTCATACATTTTATTTTGTCATGGCATTGTTTAACTGATGGATGGTATGAAGGAACAACTTTTTAGAATTTAATCTACGTGTGATTATATTCATGTCCACATTACAAAACACCTTGATGATAAACATTTCAATGCACAAACATTCTGTAATCATTAGCACTACTTTGTGATATGGGAAAGTCGTCAATACAACTGATTAGTTGATATGTTTCTAGACCAGAAAATGAGTTATTGGAGATTCTATCAAAATAGGTATTAGCAGTCCTTGTGCTTCAAAGTGCATAAGAACTGGCTTTCTAAAAACCTGTGACCTTTACATGGATCTTACTGCAAGTAATAATGGCCTCATTTTTGGGTAGAATGATACATTTGGGCCCCTAACCGTTTACCTGAGGTAAACAACTGCTCTTTGAGTACATGGTGTAAAATGAGATGCAACTTTCTTCAAGGCACATTTCAGTAATTTCAAATGTATCTAGAACATATCAACATGCTTCTTTTTTTGCCATGATTTGCCACGTAGGGGGGTGTTTCTTTTACAAATTGTGTGCAAAAACACATTTTACAACTGTCAGTTATCCCACAGTCAGTCAATGTGTTCACATTTAAGCAGAAATGGGCTGATGAGCAATGTAACACTGAAACATCCACACATTGTGAAGGAGGGGTATATTACAGGGGGAAAGAGGTATTTACCTTCAAGGTTTTTCACACAAAGGGGATCACATTTGCTTCTATCATTTGTTATAGACGTGCAAGTTACAGCAATCCTTATTACGTTACAAAAGAACTTCCAGAATTCCCCTGATGACAAAAGACGAAATGTCAGAGGTTGCTATCAAACTCTACAGAGTCTACTAAAATGAGAGTAAAAATAAGAAAATAAAGGCACATGTACAGCGGCAAGTCCGTCTTTTGAGTCCCGTGTTTGAGTCTAAGAGAGGAGGCTAGCAGCAGAGTGGCCTTATGCAGTGTCGATGCCGCCACCTGGGATGGCTTCTCGCTGGCCTACAGGTCGGTTGCCGTGACGAGTTCAAACCACTGCCTCAGTGCATCGCTCAGGGTCTCAGGCAAGGCGTTGACATCCCGCAGGATGACGTAGAAGGGGAAGGGGAACTCCTCCATGTAGGAGCGGATTTCCGGCATTTCACCCGGGCCTTTGAAGATGGGCACCTTAATGTCCAGGATGGAGTCCTGCACGAGAGAGCCAGAAGACAAACGTTCAGAGGAGAAGGGCTGAACAAGGTTTCAACCTAGTCACCTGTCATGGAGGATTTCTTCACCACCCACAACCACACGCTTCAACTTGGTTTCATACAGGCGAGTGGCCCTTACCCTTGAGTTGGGGTTGTCTAGCACCACAAAGATGACAAACACGTTGGCGCTGCGAGCCGCCTGCACTGCCGCGGTCACCCTCTCCTTCCCCTCCAGGAAGAGGCCCCTGCCGTCCGACACGATGAGCAGCAGCTGGGCTGTGTCTGCGCGGAGAGAGAGACACGGCCAGAGAGAAGGACGAGAGAGGGAGCAGAAGAGAGAGTCAGGGAGAGAAAGGTCAGCCAGTGTAGACCGTCTCACAATGTCTGTGGCTCTCTGGTTACACGCCTCTGGGAGTCTGGGGAGCACATAGGGAGCCTGATACCGGTTCTACACTGATCTGCGCCGCGGTTCCACAAAGACGAAACGTTAACTCCACCGTGGGCACTGTAGGGAGGAACAATGGCCTTCCTTTCAATAACAGTACCTGGCTCTGCTCTCCCAGCTCCCTCTGCTACCACGGCTTCACTCAGAGCGTGTTTGTTGGACATCAGATACAACCAGGGCATTGACCCAATAGGCTCAGAAGTGAATGCAATCAGCGGGCATTCATGAATGTCTTTTCTCATTACTGGAGGTTAAGGACTAATGAGATTCCTAACTCACCCCAACCAAAGCACTAGCCTAACAAAGGAAATCAGGCAGTCTGTTTTAATGGAAACAGAGTTAAATGTTACAGTGGACAGATGAAAGGAGATATTGAGATCAGTGATTTTCTGAGGGTTAAGAGAAGGCTGGAGGTGCTTCGTACCTGTGTGCATGGCCCCAGGAGTCTGCTGCCGCGCTGATACAAACATGCCGGCTGACGTCTCCAAAAACTGACAGATGGAAACACATCACTGGTCAGTCTAGTCTGAACAGACAACTACAGCCAAACAACACTGGTCAGTCTAGTCTGAACAGACATCTACAGTCAAACAACACTGGTCAGTCTAGTCTGAACAGACAACTACAGCCAAACAACACTGGTCAGTCTAGTCTGAACAGACATCTACAGTCAAACAACACTGGTCAGTCTAGTCTGAACAGACATCTACAGTCAAACAACACTGGTCAGTCTAGTCTGAATGGACATCTACAGCCAAACAACACTGGTCAGTCTAGTCTGAATGGACATCTACAGCCAAACAACACTGGTCAGTCTAGTCTGAATGGACATCTACAGCCAAACAACACTGGTCAGTCTAGTCTGAACAGACATCTACAGTCAAACAACACTGGTCAGTCTAGTCTGAACAGACATCTACAGTCAAACAACACTGGTCAGTCTAGTCTGAATGGACATCTACAGCCAAACAACACTGGTCAGTCTAGTCTGAATGGACATCTACAGCCAAACAACACTGGTCAGTCTAGTCTGAATGGACATCTACAGCCAAACAACACTGGTCAGTCTAGTCTGAACAGACATCTACAGTCAAACAACACTGGTCAGTCTAGTCTGAACAGACATCTACAGTCAAACAACACTGGTCAGTCTAGTCTGAATGGACATCTACAGCCAAACAACACTGGTCAGTCTAGTCTGAATGGACATCTACAGCCAAACAACACTGGTCAGTCTAGTCTGAATGGACATCTACAGCCAAACAACACTGGTCAGTCTAGTCTGAACAGACATCTACAGTCAAACAAGTAACTGGAGAAATAGATGGGTTCCACTAATGACAAGTTAAGAAGAAATCATTAACTATTTCTACAATTATATTTTATAAGACATAAGTCATCAGAAGGGGTGGATGGATGTCAGATTTCTCCACCTGAGCTATCCTGGTCTTCTTCTGCTTGAACTGGCAAAGCCTCAGGATCCTGGCGCCTGATTCGTCAGTGAACTGCTGCTGGAACGGGTGGAGCAGCTGCACAGTCTCGCCGAAACTGACAGAAGAAGAAGAAAATAATAAAAATGCTTTTTTGTTGAGTTAGGAATTGTAGAAGTACTTCTAAGTAGCTGTCATACACTCCCTCTAGGGGTGAGCGAGCATGTTACCTGCACACCGACACCTGGCCCACCTCCAGGAGAGTGAGGGCGTTCACGATCACAGACAGGGACTCGAACGCCAGCTGCAAGTCACAGGAAACATGTTGGGTTATGAGCAGCAGACGCAGTCCTGACAGGCTCACAAAAAAAGTTTATATTTTTTTTCGAAAATGTTCTTTCAACCCATCAACTTTTTTTGAAAGCTTTTTTCCAACCTTTCAAAACTTTGTTGGAAAATATTTGTTCAAAACCTTTTTGAAAATATTTTATCAACCTTTCCAAAAAAAAAAAAAAAAAAAAAGCTTATCTTTCGCTATTTTTTTTCCACCCACACACTAAACACCAAAAGTTACGTTTTTTCAAAAACTTTTTAGGGAAAATATTCTTTCAACCTTTCAAAACTTTCTTTCTGAAAATATCAAGTTCTGAGGCCACCCAGGGCTCTAGCTGGATTCTCCTACCTGTTTGGAGTGGTTGTCCACCATGCTGGACGAGTCATCCACAGCCAAGCAGATCTGGTACTCCCTCTTACTAGGCTTGGTCCTCCTCAGCCAGATCTTGTCTTTGCGGAACTGGCTAGCGATGTAGGGGATGACCTTGCGCATGTTCAGGCGCTTGCCTGTGCGGAAGTCTCCCCTGTGGTCCAAGAAGAGAGGAAGAAAGAAAAGACGAGCTCCTTAAAAGAACTGGAACAAAAAAAACGCACCCTCCAAAGAAAGTGTCGTTTCACAGAATCCATCCAGTTTTGAGAACGGAAGACTCAAATCAACAATGACCACAACTGTGGCGTGGAGGTCCTGGGGAGGCGTTGCTTACTTGAGCTTGGCGGCGCGTGTGGGCTCCAGGATGAGGCGGAGCTGCTCACATAGCTGCTGGGACAGGCCCGACGTCAGGGTCTGGTACTGGTGCCACATGGCAGCCGCCGCACTCTCCTGGACCACAGGGACACGCAGGGACACGCAGGGACACACAGGACAAGGGTCAGACGACACAGAGCAAACGGTCTAAAGCCAACAACCAAGGCTTTGATCTAGTTGTGTATCTACATATGAAAGTACAATGCTGTGACAGCTAGTGTTGTGTGTGTACTAGTGGTGTGTGTGTGTGTGTGTGTGTGTGCACCTCCTCGTGGTCTCCTGGAGCCTGTCTCTGCCAGGACTCCAGCTGCAGCTCCATCTCCCTCCTCAGCTGGTCCGGGTCGGGGGGTGGAGCCCGCTGGGTCTCCATCAGCAGGTCAGGGACCGTGTGGATGGTGGACTCTGTGCTCCTCTCTGGTCTCTCCTCCTCCTCCTCCTCCAGTCTCTCTCTGTCTTTCCATCGCTTCTCTTCCTCCTCTCCCTGTCTCTTGGCCTCCATATCTCCACTGTCCAGTCCTACACAAGGGGAAACTGCATGAGCTACAACACAGACACACAGACAGACACACATGTCTAAGCTGTGCAGAGCAGAATGGGATGATGAGGGGATGAACAGGGCACCTTTCTGGGATCCTTTAGTAGAGTCTAGTTGCTCGGGCTTCAACTCTTGAGCATCCGCAGCCTGCAGGTCCTCTTCCTGGTCCTCCGTGTCCATGGCAACGTCATCGTCGTCTGGGTCCGAGTCGTGCTGTGGACCGGCTGGTTTCTGCTGCTCTGCGCTGGCCACATCTGTCAAACAACACATGGCGTGGGAGCCAATCAGCTCTCAGAGGTATTTGAAAGTTCCGTTAGAGGAAGGCTACTTTAAAACATAAAACTGAACAGTATTTAGTCCCAGAGTACAGAGAGGTGGTGTCTGACCGTATGTCTGCTTGTCGTAGGCCGTCTCTCCCTGCTTGATGTGCTCGTACAGGTCGGACTCCTGCTGTGCCGGCGGCTGCTTGGCGTCCTGGCGTCGCTCCTGGCTGCTCTCTACCGTACGCAGGCGCTTGTTGACGCGCTCGCTGTCGTCTCCGGTCGAGCGCTCGTTGTCCGCCCGGCCCGGCTTCCTCTTGAAGCTCTGGAACAGGAGAGGATAGAGGAGAGAGAGAGACACAGAGAGAGAGAGAGAGAGAGAGGAGAGAGAGCTTCTAGTTCAGGGAGAGAAACACCCCAGGTCTGGTTTGACTGGTGTTTCCACGCTCCTCTGTGAGTCGTACCTGTGTTTTGCTCTGACTCTGTCTCTGTGAGGTCATCCTGGCTGTCAGCTTGGACTTGTGGCCCTCAGTCTGACTGGCATCCGCTGCCCCGCTACCGTGCTCCTGGGGACACAAGTCACACATCGGTGGCTGGGACTATTGTGTGTGTGTGTGCTGGTATTTCTATCCCCTTGTGGGGACTTTTACGTACAGTAAAACTGGTCAAACTTGACCTTGGGGGGACCTTGTGCTGGTCCCCATAAGGTCAAATGCTTTGTCCAGGGAGTTTAATAGATAGGGTTAGAATTAGTGTTAGGGTTAAGGGTTAGAGAGAACATAATTTTGAATGGAAGTCAATTGTAGGTCCTCACAAGAATGATCCTAACGTGTGCGTGTGCGTGTGTTTGTGTGCCGTACCTCTTTAGCCTGGTCTCTCTCTGACGCCTCTCCTGCCAGCTCCACAGCTGTGTCGCTCTGGACGTTCTCTTCTCCTGTCTGGCCGTCTGTGGCGTGTTCCTCCCTCTTCACCGTCTCCGGCTGCTCCTCGTCCTCACCCACCCCCTCCTCCTCCTCCTCCTGAAGACACCACAGAGACTTGGTTACTTCTACACACACACACACACACACACACACACACGCACAATACCGTTTTCTGTAGGTGGTAAATGAGAGTTTCAGTTACCTTTGGTTTCTGGCCTTTGTCTGTTGGGATAGTCAGGTCTTTCTCTTTTCCCGCCTCTTGTCCTTCATCTTTTTCTTGCTCCTCCTCTTCTTCCTTGACTCCAGGCTCACTGTCCTCCTCTGGCTTCTCTCCTCCTCCCTCCTGCTCCTCCTCCTCCTCAGTCTTTGGCTCCTTGCACTCTTCCTCTCCTGGCTGCTCAGCGGCCGTCTCTCCTGCTCCCTCCTCTCCTCCCTCCTCCTCTCCCTCCTCCTCTCCTCCCTCCTTATCCAGGTCCATGGGCTTCTCGTCAATGTCGAAAGGATTCTCTTCTGGAAGGAAAGAGAAAATAGGTATTTCTGACTGGTCTGAGCCCAATCAACTCCACCCTTAAGTTTGACCCCTGACCCCGTACCGTCTCCCTCGCCCTCGTCCCCAGCCTGGTCGTCCTCCTGGTCCAGGTTGAGGTCATCCGGCAGGTCCATGGCATCAGGCTCTGGCTTCTTCTCCTGTTTCCCATGATAGGGGTCAACCTCGTTCTCGTCGAACTCGCGCTGAAATACAGCAGCAGCACAGATATAACAGAGACTCTCTCTCTCTCTCTCTGCTAATCACAAGCAGGTACATCAAGACGTCCGAGCCACACCTCATCTCCCTGCTCGTGGATCTTCTCCTTCTCCTCATCCTCCAGCGACTGGTCTTTGTCCTGGTTCTTCTGATCTTTGTTGGGGTCGGCTGCATCAAGGTTGTCGTCCTTGGCAACCATTTCCGATTCGCCCTAAAACAGAAATACCAAAAAGGAACATGCGGATAAGCAAACAGATTAAGCAAGTGGCAAGCTACGCTCCTCAACCTGACGTGAGTCAGTAGGATCATCTTGAACTAAGCTCGTTGTACATACCTGGTCCATTCCCTGGCCAGACTCCTCCTCCTTGTCGCTACCCTCCAGATCTTCATCCTCCTCATCATCCCCCCACATCCTCTCGTCCAGGGTGTCAGTCTGACCCTCGCCCAGGTCGCCCATCTTCTTATCCAGCTCTTCCTCATCCTCCTTGTCTGACTCCTCCGACTCCTCACCTAAACACAGACCAAGAGGCACAGACCACTGTGACATCCAAGCCTGGAGGAGTGCCCAGTTCTGACCCAGTTCTGCCCCAGCTCTGCCCCAGCAGGTGACCCAGCAGGTGTCCCAGCAGGTGCCCTACCTGGCTCTCTTTCGTCCCCATCATGCATCTGCCCATCAAAGTCCTCCGACATCTCGATGGCGTTATCTTCCTCTTTGATGTTCTTCTTATCCTGCTCCTCCTCCTTCTTCTCCTGACCCTCCTGGAAGGTGTCCTCCACCTGCACAAGCACACAGCGGTCAGGACGCACGCAGGGGTCAGGACGCACGCAGGGGTCAGGACGCACGCAGGGGTCAGGACGCACGCAGGGGTCAGGACGCACGCAGGGGTCAGGACGCACACAGGGGTCAGGACGAACGCAGGGGTCAGGACGAACGCAGGGGTCAGGACGCATGCAGGGCTCAGGACGCACACAGGGGTCAGGATGAACACGGGTCAGGATGAACACAGGGGTCAGGACACACAAGCTGCCTGGACAGCATGGAGGGCTAGCGTTCGTCCTGCATGAAACCCGCCCTCCGGGCACACATCACCTGTTCTTCGTTCTCGATCTTGTCACTGACGTCTTTGACTCCCTCCCCCTCTCCTATGCCTCCACCCTCGTAGTCATGGAAGTCCGTGGCTCCTTCTCCGTCTCCTCCCTCCATCAGCTCCTGGGGCAGGCAGAAGCCCTGCGCACAGAGGAGGAACCATCAGTGGGAGGGGGAGGTGTAAGGGGAGGTGGAGGTGTAAGGGGAGGTGTAAGGGGAGGTGTAAGGGGAGGGGGAGGTGGAGGTGTAAGGGGAGGTGTAAGGGGAGGTGTAAGGGGAGGTGTAAGGGGAGGGGGAGGTGGAGGTGTAAGGGGAGGTGTAAGGGGAGGTGTAAGGGGAGGGGGAGGTGTAAGGGGAGGGGGAGGTGGAGGTGTAAGGGGAGGTGTAAGGGGAGGGGGAGGTGTAAGGGGAGGTGGAGGTGTAAGGGGAGGGGGAGGTGGAGGTGTAAGGGGAGGGGGAGGTGTAAGGGGAGGTGTAAGGGGAGGGGGAGGTGTAAGGGGAGGTGGAGGTGTAAGGGGAGGTGTAAGGGGAGGTGGAGGTGTAAGGGGAGGGGGAGGTGTAAGGGGAGGTGTAAGGGGAGGTGGAGGTGTAAGGGGAGGTGGAGGTGTAAGGGGAGGTGGAGGTGTAAGGGGAGGTGTAAGGGGAGGGGGAGGTGGAGGTGTAAGGGGAGGTGTAAGGGGAGGTGTAAGGGGAGGGGGAGGGGGAGGTGTAAGGGGAGGTGTAAGGGGAGGTGTAAGGGGAGGGGGAGGTGTAAGGGGAGGTGTAAGGGGAGGGGGAGGTGGAGGTGTAAGGGGAGGTGTAAGGGGAGGGGGAGGTGGAGGTGTAAGGGGAGGGGGAGGTGTAAGGGGAGGGGGAGGTGTAAGGGGAGGTGTAAGGGGAGGTGTAAGGGGAGGGGGAGGTGGAGGTGTAAGGGGAGGTGTAAGGGGAGGTGTAAGGGGAGGGGGAGGTGGAGGTGTAAGGGGAGGTGTAAGGGGAGGTGTAAGGGGAGGTGTAAGGGGAGGGGGAGGTGGAGGTGTAAGGGGAGGTGTAAGGGGAGGTGTAAGGGGAGGTGTAAGGGGAGGGGGAGGTGTAAGGGGAGGGGGAGGTGTAAGGGGAGGGGGAGGTGTAAGGGGAGGGGGAGGTGTAAGGGGAGGTGTAAGGGGAGGGGGAGGTGTAAGGGGAGGGGGAGGTGTAAGGGGAGGTGTAAGGTGTAAGGGGAGGGGGAGGTGTAAGGGGAGGTGGAGGTGTAAGGGGAGGGGGAGGTGTAAGGGGAGGGGGAGGTGTAAGGGGAGGGGGAGGTGTAAGGGGAGGTGTAAGGTGTAAGGGGAGGGGGAGGTGTAAGGGGAGGTGGAGGTGTAAGGGGGAGGTGGAGGTGGAGGGCCTACCTTCTGAGCCAGCTCGGTGAAGATGCTGGCCAGGACTGACAGCAGCTTGCCGGTGCTCCTGTGGGCTCCCAGAGACACGGCCAGATAGTAGCGCACCAGCTCAGAGTACACACCCAGCATGGGCTCCAGACGCACTAGCAACACACACGCCTCAGTCAGCTCCTGAACACACACACACACACACACACACACACACACACTGGGAGTTAACACACTTCAAAGAACACCATTATTCTTCTATGTCTAAGAAAATTGAATTGAACTGTGAGTGTGTGAGCACGTACATGTAGCTGCTGTGAAGGACAGGTCTCTCTGTGTGTTGCCAGTCTGTTAAGCAGCTGCTCCAGAGCGGCGCTGACGTCCCCCAGGGCCAGACACCCCAGCTCCCCCGCCAGCTCCTCCTCCAGGAGGCGGCTGAGGTGTCCGGGCTTCAGCAGGTCCTCCGCAGCCTCCTCCTCCTCGCTCTCTGGACACAGCACAGCACGCATCCGCATCAACACCACCGAGACCACCATGGTTTGTGTTCTAATCTCGATGATCTCACTTCCAGGTGCTGGAAGATTCCCCCCCCCCACTCCTCAGTCCAGACAGGAGGGTGAGTTCACCCACAGTGAACAGGGAGGATGCTGGAGTCTCTCACCTCTCTTGGCGCCCGCGTGCTGCTCTCCCTTGGCCTCACCCTCCCTTCTCTTCACCAGGGTCTGGATGGCTAACAGCACCATGTTGATGGTGTTCTCCAGCTCGCCAGAGAACTCAGAGCCAAAGTCCTGCTGGCTCCCTGTGAAGCCATGAGGGACAGATACAAGTTTATTTATGAAATAAATCATGGGTGTCCAACTCATAGGATACTTTTTCCATACATACAATATTTATTTTATTCGTATTCAATGATCAAATTGATATAAAAACGCTGGTGTGTTACTTCCTGTTCACATGCGTACAGGCCTACCTGTGTGTCCCCCGTGGCCCAGGGAGAGGTGCTGAGCCTTCCAGGTGGTGAACTCTGTGAGACAGGCCTCCACCTCTCCTCTGATGTAGCGCAGGCTGGAGGCCAGGCCAGGCTGGGAGCCTGCAGGGCCCTCTGGCCCCGCCGGGGTGAACAGCTGCTCCACGGACAGCATCTGGCCCGCCACCGAGCCCAGCCGGTCCAAACCAGAACAGCACGTGGCAAAATGGCTCCTGTGGGGATCGAGGTGAAGGAGGGGCTTTGTCAACAACAACAACGTCTTTTTGTCATCTTGTTTAAAGACCGGAACATACATTAGAAGACACACTGTAGAAGCAATGCGGTGTGGGTGTGTGCGCTCACCAGGTGTGCAGCGCCCCCTGTGTGGACTGCTGTGCTACTGCCTGCAGCTCCTCCTTCAGGGCCTGGGTCTGGGCCAGCATGGCTGCCACGCGCTGGCTCAGCTGGCACCAGCCTGGGTCTCCCCTCCTCATCAGACAGCCAAGGGGCTGGCGCTGGGCCGCCAGGGGAGTAGGGCACCTCAGGCTGGGCTCCGCCGGGCCGCCTGCCCCCTCCGTGTCCTGCAGGCCTGGGTGGTGGTGGTTCTCCGGGCAGCACTGGAGCAGCCAGGCCAGCTGCTGGAGGAGGGTGGCACACTGGGCGGCCAGACCCTGGGCCCGGGACACCCAGCCCTGGAGGGCGACCTGAGGGGGAAGACCTCCTGCGTCTGGGCCCTGGCTCTGGAGGTTGGCCTGGATCCCCTGAACGCTGGTGGTTAACCTCCTGTGTGTGAGGGAGGGGAGAGGGGAGAGGGGGGAGCACACCAGCAACAAGCCTGTGAGGATGTTTGTACATCCAGTATGAGAGCAGAGTTGGTGGGTAACTGGAGGAGCAGATGGTGGCTCGGGGGGTGAGGGTGGAGGTGGAAGGGGAGGGAGGAGGGTGAGGGTGGAGGGTGTAGGGTGAGGGAGGAGGGTGTAGGGGGAGGGTGGAGGGTGAGGGTGGAGGGTGTAAGGTGTAGGGTGAGGGAGGAGGGTGTAGGGGGAGGGTGGAGGGTGTAGGGGGAGGGTGAGGGTGTAAGGTGTAGGGTGAGGGAGGAGGGTGTAGGGGGAGGGTGAGGGTGTAGGGGGAGGGTGAGGGTGGAGGGTGTAGGGGGAGGGTGGAGGGTGTAGGGGGAGGGTGAGGGTGTAAGGTGTAGGGTGAGGGAGGAGGGTGTAGGGGGAGGGTGAGGGTGTAAGGTGTAGGGTGAGGGAGGAGGGTGTAGGGGGAGGGTGGAGGGTGTAGGGGGAGGGTGAGGGTGGAGGGTGAGGGAGGAGGGTGAGGGAGGAGGGTGAGGGAGGAGGGTGAGGGTGGAGGGTGAGGGTGGAAGGTGTAGGGGGAGGGTGGAGAGTGGAGGGTGTAAGGTGTAGGGTGAGGGAGGAGGGTGAGGGTGGAAGGTGTAGGGGGAGGGTTAGGGAGGAGGGTGGAGGGTGAGGGTGGAGGGTGAGGGAGGAGGGTGAGGGTGGAGGGTGGAGGGTGAGGGAGGAGGGTGGAGGGGGAGGGTGGAGGGTGGAGGGTGGAGGTCTGACCTGAGGTGCACCCACTGTTCCGTCAGCCTGGCCAGCCGGCGTCTCTGCTTCAGGAGGAGCTTGAACAGGTGTGAGGAGAACCCCCTGCAGCGGTCGATGTTCCCCAGCCCCACCTCCTGAAACACACACAAACACAGTCAGCCCCACCTCCTGAAACACACAAACACAGTCAGCCCCACCTCCTGAAATACACACACACACCCCCAGCCCACCCCCTGAAACACATACACCCCCAGCCCACCTACTGAAATACACACACCCCCAGCTCCTGACCACTACAGCTGACACAGAAACCCAGTTGTGCCGTCTGTGTCTCACCTTGGCAGCGCTCTGAAGCGCCGTCTGCATGGCTGTCCTCCGAGCCCAGGAGCGATAGAAATACTTCTGACAGCCGTCCCACGCTGCTGCCAACTCTGTGAACAGCCTGAGGAAAGAAAAACACCTGTTAGACTCAATTACAGAGTCACACATCATCAACTAAATAGGAAATAGCTCTCTCTGTGTGTGTGTGTGTGGAGGGGTGTGTGTGTGGAGGGGTGTGTGTGTGGAGGGGTGTGTGTGTGTGGAGGGGTGTGTGTGTGGAGGGGTGTGTGTGTGTGGAGGGGTGTGTGTGTGGAGGGGTGTGTGTGTGTGGAGGGGTGTGTGTGGAGGGGTGTGTGTGTGTGGAGGGGTGTGTGTGTGTGGAGGGGTGTGTGTGTGTGGAGGGGTGTGTGTGTGGAGGGGTGTGTGTGTGGAGGGGTGTGTGTGTGTGGAGGGGTGTGTGTGTGTGGAGGGGTGTGTGTGTGGAGGGGTGTGTGTGTGTGGAGGGATGTGTGTGTGGAGGGGTGTGTGTGTGGAGGGGTGTGTGTGTGGAGGGGTGTGTGTGTGTGGAGGGGTGTGTGTGTGTGTGGAGGGGTGTGTGTGTGTGTGGAGGGGTGTGTGTGGAGGGGTGTGTGTGTGTGGAGGGGTGTGTGTGTGGAGGGGTGTGTGTGTGGAGGGGTGTGTGTGTGGAGGGGAGTGTGTGTGTGTGGAGGGGTGTGTGTGTGTGGAGGGGTGTGTGTGTGGAGGGGTGTGTGTGTGGAGGGGTGTGTGTGTGTGGAGGGGTGTGTGTGTGTGTGGAGGGGTGTGTGTGTGTGGAGGGGTGTGTGTGTGTGTGTGTGGAGGGGTGTGTGTGTGTGTGTGTGGAGGGGTGTGTGTGTGTGGAGGGGTGTGTGTGTGTGTGTGTGTGTGGAGGGGTGTGTGTGTGTGGAGGGGTGTGTGTGTGTGTGTGTGGAGGGGTGTGTGTGTGTGTGGAGAGGTGTGTGTGTGGAGTGTGTGTGGCGTACGTGTTCTCAGCCTGCTCCTGGGTCCTGACGGTGGTCAGGGCGGTGGAGAGCTCCAGAGGCAGCAGACAGAGCATCTCTTCTGGGCTGGCTGTCCTGCTCCACGCCAGCCCCTTCCGGTACGACAGGCCTGCACACACACACACACCACCATCATCATCATCATCATTCTCACCGCCCACGCTACGCAGCTCAACGCTCGTCTCAACGGAGGAGGAACACAAACGTCCTCAGAGGTCGAGTCAAGGTCAACCTTGACCGCTGAGAGGTGCAGTTTCATCACACCGAGATACAATGAGGACAGGCGGGGGGGGACTCACCGATCTCTGCCAGCATCTTGAAGAGGTCGGAGAGAGCTCTCTGCTTCTGCTGCAGGATGTGCTTCACCTCGGACTTCTGCCTGTCCTTCTCTGCCTTCATGTCCACCGTCAAGCTCTGCAGGTCCTGCAGGTTACTGATGATCTCCCCTGAAACAGCATCCAGCTCCCACGGTCAACACCTCCCTCTCCTCCTCCCCTCTCACACCAACACCTCCCTCTCCTCCTCCCCTCTCATACCAACACCTCCCTCTCCTCCTCCCCTCTCATACCAACACCTCCCTCTCCTCCTCACCCACACCAACACCTCCCTCTCCTCCTCACCCACACCAACACCTCCCTCTCCTCCTCACCCACACCAACACCTCCCTCTCCTCCTCACCCACACCAACACCTCCCTCTCCTCCTCACCCACACCAACACCTCCCTCTCCTCCTCACCCACACCAACACCTCCCTCTCCTCCTCACCCACACCAACACCTCCCTCTCCTCCTCCCCTCTCACACCAACACCTCCCTCTCCTCCTCACCCACACCAACACCTCCCTCTCCTCCTCACCCACACCTCCCTCTCCTCCTCACCCACACCAACACCTCCCTCTCCTCCTCACCCACACCAACACCTCCCTCTCCTCCTCCCCTCTCACACCAACACCTCCCTCTCCTCCTCCCCTCTCACACCAACACCTCCCTCTCCTCCTCCCCTCTCACACCAACACCTCCCTCTCCTCCTCCCCTCTCACACCAACACCTCCCTCTCCTCCTCCCCTCTCACACCAACACCTCCCTCTCCTCCTCCCCTCTCACACCAACACCTCCCTCTCCTCCTCACCCACACCAACACCTCCCTCTCCTCCTCACCCACACCAACACCTCCCTCTCCTCCTCACCAAACCAACACCTCCCTCTCCTCCTCACCCACACCAACACCTCCCTCTCCTCCTCACCCACACCAACACCTCCCTCTCCTCCTCACCCACACCAACACCTCCCTCTCCTCCTCACCAAACCAACACCTCCCTCTCCTCCTCCCCTCTCACACCAACACCTCCCTCTCCTCCTCACCCACACCAACACCTCCCTCTCCTCCTCCCCTCTCACACCAACACCTCCCTCTCCTCCTCACCCACACCAACACCTCCCTCTCCTCCTCACCCACACCAACACCTCCCTCTCCTCCTCACCCACACCAACACCTCCCTCTCCTCCTCCCCTCTCACACCAACACCTCCCTCTCCTCCTCACCCACACCAACACCTCCCTCTCCTCCTCCCCTCTCACACCAACACCTCCCTCTCCTCCTCCCCTCTCACACCAACACCTCCCTCTCCTCCTCACCCACACCAACACCTCCCTCTCCTCCTCACCCACACCAACACCTCCCTCTCCTCCTCCCCTCTCACACCAACAGGACTCAGAGAGGCACGGTTCCTTACCGGTGAACATGTCCAGGTCCTCTGAGAGCTCCGGCAGGGGGTTGTTCTTCACCAGCTGGACGCTCATGTTCTTCATCTTCCTGGTGAGGTGAGGCAGGCGGACCAGGAGGGACGAGGGGTCAGCCAGGTGACTCGACTCTGGGACGTCGCTCTGAAACACACACCACCAAACACCTTCAACAACCTCCTCCACGTATACATCTAGACCAGGGGTGTTCCCATCCTGGTCCTCAGGGTCCACGGTCCTGAATGTTCTAGATGTTTCCCTGCTCAAACACACCTGACTCAAACGAATGGTCGTTACCAGGCTTCCGCAGAGATCGATAACAACTCAGTCACTTGAATCAGGTGCGTTGGCGCACTCTTGACAAATAATAATACATTGTATTTCTAACGCACTTTTCATTTGAAAACAAATCTCAAAGTGCTAAGTGCCTTTAACACTAAAGGTTGTTCTGCTGTGTGGTGGCTAGTTTGTGACGGGATACCTGGAGGTCTCTTCCCCTGCCAGGGAGGGTGATCTTCAGGGCCCGGTGGACCCGATGCAGGGGCGTCTCCTCTGGGTTGGCATCAACAGTGTCCAGGCTGGCACTAGTGCCCTGCTCCACCAGCGCTGGGGCACAGGGGCTGCACAGGGCCGCCTCAAACTTCTTCACAAACTTGAAGAGGGTTCTGAGTGGTAGAGGAAAGACAGTCATTCTACTATACTTATCACAACATACCTCAAAGGGGCTGATGTTTGTAATGCTATAGAAGCAGCCACGGTTACTGGAGGAGATGTAAATCCATCGTACCTGTGGGTCTTGTCCACTGACTGTTTGATGGACCAGAAACTGACATCGTTCCACTTGGAAATCTTCACAAAGTCCTGAAGGGGTACACCTTGTTAGTACGCATTGCATGCCACTACTGGCATCTCAAAACATCTATGTACTCTATAGTTAGTGGCAAAGTTCTTGCCAGCATACCTTGAGCTCCTTCTCAATGGGCTGTCTGATCTGAATGAGTTTGGTCTGGATGCACTCAGAGAACTGGCTGTAGTATTTGTGCAGGTTCCACAGCAAGTGGCACAGGGGTTCTGTGTAGCAAAAACAAACCCCACTCAGAACAGCTGTTACAACAGCAGCCATGGAACCAAGATACCAGTTTCATACAGTCACACTGACGAAACCACATGACTAAATCAGCCCTCCTCAGCCCTGGTCCTCGTGAGCCCTGAGTGTTTTAAAGGCTTCCACAGAGCTTGATAACAACCCACTCGTCTGAATCTGGGTTGCAGCAGGGAAACATCTAGAACACGCATGACAGGAGTTCCCTGAGGACCAGGGCTGAGTAAGGCTGGTCTGAGTGTGGGTGGTGTGCGGGGAGAGGAGCGAGGCAGACCTTGTCCCTGCTGGCTGGGGGCCAGGAGGAGCAGGTGGCAGTGGAAGCCCAGCAGCATGGCCAGGCGGGGGTGGAACTCCCCCAGGGAGGAGCCCTCCATGTAGGCCTGCAGCGTGGAGGACACGGAGGACAGTGACAGCGGCTCCAACTCCTCCTCCCCTGGACAGCACACACACAAACACAGGGTTAGCACTTCTTAGATCCTAAATATCTTTAGAAACATTCATACAATTAACTGCATAATAAATGATAATAGCATTGAGGAGATTTAGAAACTGGGCGAGATGTTGTGGAAGGGTTGCTTGGTTACCTGCATCCATCCTCTGCTCCTCCAGGTACCTCTCGATAAGCTGGTACAGAGAGAACCAGTGCTTGGTGGATTTTTCCGTGTGGCGCTTCAGGGCGTTGTCCAGACTGCTGGACCAACAGCTAGGAAGCAACAGAAACAAATCGACTTTAATGGCGGTTCAGTGTTGCACCCTGCTGGGTTTGTTTTGAAAGACAAAAAAAACAAACAAGAAAAAAAAGTCAGCCATGAGTCCTGCCCACCAGCAGAGGGCGCTGGCAGGACCCCGTACGGCAGGACCCCGTACGGCAGGACCCCGTACGGCAGGACCCCGTACGGCAGGACCCCGTACGGCAGGACCCGTACGGCAGGACCCCGTACGGCAGGACCCCGTACGGCAGGACCCGTACCTCAGTTCAAGTTTGCGCCAGTGGATGATGAGCTGAGTGACAGGCTCCAGTTCCCTGCGCAGAGACACGGAGCGACTGGCGTTGTTCTCCCAGTCCTGGCAGGGGGGAGGGGGGGGTTAGCTCCACAGGTAAAACATGATTACATAACACTTGCAGAGAGAGGGAGAGCGAGAGTGATGGAGAGGGAGTGAGAGAGACAGAAACAGAAAAAGAGAGTGAGAGAGACAGAGAAAGAAAGAAAGACAGAAAGACAAAGAGACAGAGAAACAGAGCCAGCTGTGGGCTGTGGGGAGGGAGCTGACCTGGGCCTTGCTGAGCAGGATCTCCAGGCCGTTGAGGAACTTGGCCAGAGGGCTGGCCAGACTGAAGCTCAGGATCCTCTCCATCACCACGGTGAGCTGGGGCAAGAACACACAAGACTGACACACTGAAGCGGAACAGAACGACACATCCTTCTCAACTCAGCTGACACAGGGGGGGGGGGGTGTCCCACCTGGATGAGGGCGGGGTGTTCAGGCCAGTCGTCTAGCCTCTGTCTGACAGCCACGGCCAGCTGCTCCACCACAGGGAGGCAGCGGCGAGCCTCGCTCATGTTGGGCTGCTGGTAGAAGTCGTAGGGCCCGTCTGGCTGCAGGCTGAGGCCGGCGTCGGAGGCCCCGGGGCCGGCGGGGGAGGCCCCCGGGCTGGCAGGCGAGGCCCCGGGGCCCTGGACCGTGTTCTGGAGCAGGGAGCTGAGCAGCAGCTGGGTGCAGGCTAGATGCTGGTCCAGCTCAGAGTCTGAGGACAGAGAGGAAGGTGGGGGCAGGGCGGAGTGGGGTGAGGTGGGGGATTAGTAGATTAGATTAGTAATTCACCATAAGGTATCCTTAATGGAAGAAATATTGAACTTAAAGTATGCTTACAAAGTAGAAGTACTGACACACTTCAATGTCAAAAAGCGTGTGATTGTACAACATATACACATTTCAAATAGCACTTCCAATTGTGGACACGAAGATAAATACAATGAACACGTATTTAGCTCTCATTTAGTACATTTAAATTAGACGCAAGTAGAACATTTTCCCCTTGGGATTCACAAACAGCAATTGACTCCGGCTTTGATCCATCAATCGTTCAGTGGCAGCACCCACCTAGCAGGTGATAAAAGCGGGCCATCACAGGAGCTGTGATCTGGTACGAAGTGACCAGGGCTTTGATGTGATGTTTGCTGTGATTGGCTGGAGGGTTGCCTTGGTACCACAGCGACTGTGAGTATCCCAGACAGAGGCTCAGATGGACCTGGACCATGGTGTTCATACAGGCCGGGGACAGGAAACCAGCCTCGCCCGCATCCTCCGGGACTTCCTCCTCCTCTAGCCCCGCCTCCGCCGGCCCCTCCAGAGTGTCCGGGCCGGTAATGTCAGCAAAGTCCTGACGAGACCCAAAGAGAAGGGATCAGAATCGCCGTTGCAAAGCAGACTAGCTCAACCCAGCCAGAGTAAAACAAGCACGTCCTGTACAGACCAGCGGAGGTAGAGGATACCAGCAGAGGTAGAGGGGTATGCACAGGCAAAGGGTACCAGCAGAAGCAGAGGGGTACCTGGTTGTACTGAGGGAAGCTGCGTCTGTAGTCCCTCTCATCCTGCTCCTCCTCGCTCAGGCCCGTCCCGTGGAGACGGCTGCGATGGCGGTACAGACTGGCCTCCAGCTGCTCCTTCTCCCTGGCCCTTCTCTCCTGCTCGTCCCACTCGTTCACCACCGCCTGTGGGGGGAGAGAGAGAAGAGGGCAGGGGTAGGGGGGAGAGAGGAGGAGGGTAGAGCATCACACACTGCACCACAAACCCTGGTGCTCGTTCAGACCCCCCCCCTCCACCTGGTGATGGAGGCCCACGCTAGCGCACCTGACAGATGTGCCTGAAGAGCTTGTGTGTATCCTGGCTCAGCCCCCCGGTGGACAGGGCGTGGCACTGCACGTACAGGAGGGCGTTCAGCAGCAGGGTGGAAGTCTCAGGGACCGTGCGTGCTGGGTCCTGCTGGGGGAGGAGCTTGGCCAGGCCCCGCAGCACGTCCACACAGGCCCGGGAGCACAGGTAGTCAGCCCTGGCCAGGTAGGAGGGCAGGCTGGGGGACAGGGAGGGGAAGGCCAGCAGGCAGGACACCAGCTTGGGCAGGCCTGGCATGGGGGTGAGAGAGGAGGCCAGCTGGGAAGCCACCAGCCTCATGCCGTGTCGGAGCTGCAGGATGGCGGTCCGCAGGGGGCCCACCACGTCAGGGTACAGCGGGTAGTCCTCATGGAGCCTGTGGGCGAAGCGCTGCTGGGAGGCCTGCCACACAGCCTCCTCCTTCAGCAGGCCCTGGATCCCCGACCTGGATTTGGGCCCGCTCCCCTGGAGGGCCTTCAGGAGGTGGGAGAGGAGGTCCTCCACGGCGGCAGGCTGGCCGATGCTGCAGAGGTAGTGCTGCAGCTCCTGGAAGAGCCTGCCGTACTGCGGCTCTGTCGGGCGACACGCCTGCTTCCTGGACAGCTCTGCGATCTGCTCCTTCACCTGCTGCATCCGGATCCACAGGTACCTGAGCGGGAGGGAGATGCTTAACGAGAGGACACAATCCTCCCGGTGGTTAACGCTTAAAGCTGTTTGACACGAGTGGGTCTCGGCGTGTCCAGGCCACAGCTGTCCTGATCCTGACCTGATGCGAGGGTGCTGGAAGCCGTCGGTGGTGCTGTTCTCCCCAAGCTCTGCTCCCGTCAGCAGCTGCGACGCCAGGCTCCGCCCCCTCCACTCCTCCTGCAGCAAGGCCAGCTGGGAAACACAGGCGGTCACACAGCCAGTTAGCGTAAAACGTTAAAACACGCAGAGAAACATGGAAGAGCCGTGCGGCGTCCTGGAGGGGTAACCCACCTCCTCCTGAGAGTAGCTCAGCTTGTAGGCTCGCTTCACGGCCGGGTCGAAGATGGTCTGCGGGGTCCACACCTTCATGTGCATCAGGCCCATGTTGACCCAGAACACCCCGGAGCGTGCGGCCGGACTAGGCCCGGGCTGGACCTTGTTCTGGACGTACTGCTGCAGGCCGGTGAGCAGGGCATCCAGCATGCCTTCGGGGAGCAGGCTGGGGGCCAGGAAGTCTCTGAGGACGGTCTGGATCTCCTGGGCAGCCACCAGGGGGTCCTGGTCCTCCACCAGGCTCTCACAGCTCTCGGTGTAGCCCTCCTGCAGGGCGGGGGGCAGCAGGTCGGCCATGCTCTGCAGCTGCCTGCGCAGCACCACCCCCTGCAGCCTGCTGTCTGTTCGTCTGCGGGGGGAAACACAGGAACACCGTGAAACTAACGGCCCAAAGTCTCACTGAACATGTTGGCAGTTTGCCAGCGGGTAGACTCGTCTCCAGGAAGATCTCTTTTGGATTGTTTCTGAATGTCATGTCAGGTGTGTTTTCCGCCCAGTGTGTGTACCTGCACTCAGCCAGGGCAGGCATGGCCATGTTGTTCCACAGCAGGGAGCTGACATCCTGCAGCTGCTGGCTCCTCTCCCGCCACTCCCCGAGGGTGACCCTGGAGGCCGAAAGGAGCGACATCCCTGTGGGGTCCCAGCCGCCCCCACTCTCAATGCTGCTTAGAACTCCCAGTATGCAGTGCGACCACACAGCTTTACTCAGCATGCCAGGACCCTGGAAAGGAAACAACATATACATACAGTTATTTTCAACTTTACATTCCGATTAGAACACCATTAGACGTTACACTGTAGCTACGGTACCGTGCTGTCAGGTACCAGAGATGACTTTGCTGCCATCTGGGTCTCTGGACTCAGGGGGTCCCACTTCAGCCAGCGCTCGGGGTCAGAGGTCACGCTGCTGCTCCACAGAGAGGCCAGGGCTTCAGACAGCAGCTCGCACCACACAAACTGCAGCTCCTCCGAAGGCTGGGGGGAGGAGTGCAACACGGTCACCACACAGGACAGAAACACGGTCACCACACAGGACAGAAACACGGTCACCACACAGGACAGAAACATGGTCACCACACAGGACAGAAACACGGTCACCACACAGGACAGAAACACGGTCACCACACAGGACAGAAACACGGTCACCACACAGGACAGAAACACGGTCACCACACAGGACAGAAACATGGTCACCACACAGGACAGAAACATGGTCACCACACAGGACAGAAACATGGTCACCACACAGGACAGAAACACGGTCACCACACAGGACAGAAACACGGTCACCACACAGGACAGAAACAAGGTCACCACACAGGACAGAAACACGGTCACCACACAGGACAGAAACACGGTCACCACACAGGACAGAAACAAGGACGCTTTGGCGCTTGAAAGGTTAAACAGGGAGTCTCACTGACCCGGTCACTGCTGAGCAGGAACCAGAGAGGCTGCAGCTGGCTGACGTTCATGGGAGTGGACTGGAGGCAGAAGCGCAGGTGCTGGGAGAGTTCCCTCCTCATGCTGTCCTCCCTGTCCCTATCCCTGAGGAAGCAACACCACCAGATATTCAACCCTGACGAGACAACACTGCAGCGAGCAAACATGGCCAACCACCTCCTTCCCCACGGCGTTCCACTCCTCCCTACCCCTGCGTGAGGGCCATCTGCAGCAGGTCTGCACACAGCCGGAGCTGGTTGAGAAGGGCCAGTTCCTCCACCAGCGGCCAGAGCTGGGCCCTGCGGCGCAGCTGCAGTAACACCTCCCTGCAGGCGGGGGCGCTGTCTGCCGGCTGGCCGTCTCCCGTCACGGACGGACGAACTTCCAGGAGGCCGCAGGAGGTCATGTGACCCTGCTGCTGCTCCACGCAGGACACCAACCTCTCCAGCACACCTGGGGAGCACGACGTAACAGACATCAGAGGAAGCCAAGGCGCAGAACATTTTCCCGACGGCCGACGTTGGAAGCCGTGTGATTCAGCCGACCTGAGTTCTGCGGCTCGAGCTGGTTGTTGGCGAGCAGGACCAGGCCCCAGGCCTCCAGCAGCCTCTCCTTGGTCTCCAGGCCCAGGACAGCCTCCTGGAGGCGGGTCACCTCCTGCTTCCTGGACGAGCCGTCCAGCCTCAGGTCCCCCACATCCAGGATGTGGCTCAGGACTCTCAGACGAGACGCACACTCGGCCACAGACTCCAACTGAAAGAGGGTGTTTTTTGTTTTGTTTTTTATTACACATTTATAGTATTGTTGTTTCTTATTGTTCCTTAATGTTTTTTTTATTGTTTAAAATGTTTCTCAATAAGGTGAAGATGGGTCAACATCCAGTACTGTGACTTTTCGAAATAACACGTCAGGAAGATTAACAGGAAGCATTAGGAGGTCTGTGATCAGACATTCTCTGTACCTTGAAGGGCAGTGGTTTTCCCAGTGTCTTCTGGATGCCCTTCAGGGCAGTGGCCACAGTGACCGGGGTGGACAGGACCGTCTGGATGGCAGCTGACACCGTCTGCAGCTCCTGCTGCCCTCTGGAAGACAAGAGAAACCTCACGTCACCATCACACAGCCGGACCACACAGCTGGACCAGCAGCCTGACCACAGCAGCCTGACCACAGCAGCCTGACCACAGCAGCCTGACCACAGCAGCCTGAGCACAGCCTCTCACCAGGGTGGTGTCTGGGAGAGTGTGGGGGATCTGTGGAGGATAAACTCACTCGTAGGTTCCGTCCCCCAGGAGCAGATGAGGCAGCCGTAAGATCAGGTGCTTCTGGACCCACTGCCAGTGCAGCGACAGCACCGACACGCCCTGGGAGTCTGCGGGGAGCGTGTTGCACACGTCCCAGAAGCGGTCTCTCCACTGCAGCAGCTGCAGAACCTGGAGACACACACACACAGTTATACACACACACAGTTACACACACGCACAGTTATACACACACACACACACAGTTATACACACACACACACGCACAGTTATACACACACACACACGCACAGTTATACACACACACACACACAGTTACACACATACACACACACACACACAGTTATACACACACACACACACACAGTTACACACACACACAGTTATACACACAGCAGCCATGATTGAGGTTTATGAGACGCAATAAGGAGCCTTCAGATTAAGTGACTAGGGTGTAATGCCTGGAGTCTGACCTCGAACATGAGGTGGTCTGATATGTAGGGCTGGCCTGTCTGGATGCCCTGCAGGATGAAGTCGTCCCATAGGTCGAAAAAGGAGCGCAGGTGTATCAGCACCGGGTGTGGCAGGTGACCGATGTCCACTGTCCCTTCAGGTGAGGGAAAACAAAATAGGAATCAACACCAACATCCTGTAACTTTTTTTGTGTTTTTTTTTTTTTAAGCGTCCAGGTGGAAGTGTGTTTCAGCTGGGCTCCTTGTGTGTTTGGGTACCTTTGGAGAACGCGGTGGCCAGTCTTAGGGCGCTGTTGTGTGCTGATGCATTGATGGCACAGGTGCAGATGACAGCCCTCTCCTCTCTGTCCATCTGCAGGACAATCCTGTGAAAACACAAAACACACCCGGTGACTCATTCCCCATCGCAGCGACACCAGTGGTCAGACTGAGACACCAGCGGTCCGACTGAGACACCAGCGGTCCGACTGAGACTCCAGCGGTCCGACTGAGACTCCAGCGATCAGACTGAGACTCGAGCGATCAGACTGAGACTCGAGCGATCAGACTGAGACTCGAGCGATCAGACTGAGACTCCAGCGATCAGACTGAGACTCCAGCGATCAGACTGAGACTCCAGCGATCAGACTGAGACTCCAGCGATCAGACTGAGACTCCAGCGATCAGACTGAGACTCGAGCGATCAGACTGAGACTCGAGCGATCAGACTGAGACTCGAGCGATCAGACTGAGACTCGAGCGATCAGACTGAGACTCCAGCGATCAGACTGAGACTCCAGCGGTCAGACTGAGACTCCAGCGGTCAGACTGAGACTCAGCACGTACCTGTTAGCGAGCACGTACCTGTTAGCGAGCACGTACCTGTTAGCGAGCACGTACCTGTTAGCGAGCACGTACCTGTTAGCGAGCACGTACCTGTTAGCGAGCACGTACCTGTTAGCGAGCACGTACCTGTTAGCGAGCACGTACCTGTTAGCGAGCACGTACCTGTTAGCGAGCACGTACCTGTTAGCGAGCACGTACCTGTTAGCGAGCACGTACCTGTTAGCGAGCACGTACCTGTTAGCGAGCACGTACCTGTTAGCGAGCACGTACCTGTTAGCGAGCACGTACCTGTTAGCGAGCACGTACCTGTTAGCGAGCACGTACCTGTTAGCGAGCACGTACCTGTTAGCGAGCACGTACCTGTTAGCGAGCACGTACCTGTTAGCGAGCACGTACCTGTTAGCGAGCACGTACCTGTTAGCGAGCACGTACCTGTTAGCGAGCACGTACCTGTTAGCGAGCACGTACCTGTTAGCGAGCACGTACCTGTTAGCGAGCACGTACCTGTTAGCGAGCACGTACCTGTTAGCGAGCACGTACCTGTTAGCGAGCACGTACCTGTTAGCGAGCACGTACCTGTTAGCGAGCACGTACCTGTTAGCGAGCACGTACCTGTTAGCGAGCACGTACCTGTTAGCGAGCACGTACCTGTTAGCGAGCACGTACCTGTTAGCGAGCACGTACCTGTTAGCGAGCACGTACCTGTTAGCGAGCACGTACCTGTTAGCGAGCACGTACCTGTTAGCGAGCACGTACCTGTTAGCGAGCACGTACCTGTTAGCGAGCACGTACCTGTTAGCGAGCACGTACCTGTTAGCGAGCACGTACCTGTTAGCGAGCACGTACCTGTTAGCGAGCACGTACCTGTTAGCGAGCACGTACCTGTTAGCGAGCACGTACCTGTTAGCGAGCACGTACCTGTTAGCGAGCACGTACCTGTTAGCGAGCACGTACCTGTTAGCGAGCACGTACCTGTTAGCGAGCACGTACCTGTTAGCGAGCACGTACCTGTTAGCGAGCACGTACCTGTTAGCGAGCACGTACCTGTTAGCGAGCACGTACCTGTTAGCGAGCACGTACCTGTTAGCGAGCACGTACCTGTTAGCGAGCACGTACCTGTTAGCGAGCACGTACCTGTTAGCGAGCACGTACCTGTTAGCGAGCACGTACCTGTTAGCCACGGCGTTCAGGGCCTCCATGAACTCCGTGTACCTCTCCTCATCCTCAAACGTGCAGGTGTTGGCCAGAATGTCCAGATACTGCTTGTTCCATCGCATGTCCACCAGGATCCTGTAGTCATCTACCCACATCGCAGACGCCGTTAACCTCAACACTGCAGCTCTCAAAAGCACTCAAACTTTTTCATTTGTTTGTGAAATCTTTTTGTGTTGATGTAGAAGTGTTTTAGCGGGTGTGTGTTTGGTACCTGTGCTGTGCGGCTGCAGCAGTTCGGTGAGGCTCTTGCCCTTGACCATCAGCTTGCTGGAGAACACCGCCTTCAGAGCTCGGTTTCCCGCCTCCAGTTGCACCAGCGCCGGATCTGCAAACAAGCAGAGCGGAAAAAATATTAGACTTCAAGTATGTTTACAGAGTAAAAGTACGAACACACATTTGTTAAAGCTGGTTTGGGCTGGCCAACATTTTTACAACGTCTGGCTCCGCCTCTGCCTACCGCCACAAATATATATATATTTTTAATGGGTCACAGACACTGTCCATTCTACATTTTCATATTGTTGGTTAATAGTTTGATGGTCATTAACGAGCGTCGGTGATCGGTCAGAATTTAGTTTCTAAATGAGCATCCCTGGTACACAGCACATACGTTTCCCTCACAGAAAGTTCCAGAGCAACGAAGTTGACATATTAAGTATGTGAGTGTACCGTCAGGACCTAATGTCCCTGATATTAACGCTCCAACTGCCTGCTTGTCTGTGGCTCCATCTCTGGGACGTACCGGGGGCGGACTTGTAGCTCCTGCCAAGGTGGGCCAGCCAGCTGCTGCGCAGGATCCAGTCGCTGTGGGAGGCCCTCTCCGTCAGCAGCCTGACGGCCGTGGGGATGAGGCGCAGGGTGTCCCCGTCCTCCAGGTCCACCACCCCTCCAGAGAACACCAGGCCCTCGTGGGCCCCTCCGCTCTGCAGCGCCCTCTGGAGGTCACACAGGCTCAGCGGACGACTCCTGGTTCCACACACAAGGGGGAGACATCAGACATCAGCCTTGTAGCCCCAAAACCAAACCTTCTCTACGATACCCGTGAGCGTGGTCCAGTGTCTGACCTCTTGCCCTGCAGGCTGAGGGTGTTGAGGCAGAAGGACAGGACCTGTCCGTCGCGGAGGACGGAGGAGAAGCAGGAGTCCTCGGTGGAGAGGAGCGCGGAGGGGAAGCCGTCCGGCCACACCCCGGCACACAGCAGCCCGCTCCCCCAGTCCTCTGTGTCCAGGATGGCTAGCCGTCTCTCGATCACCTGCTGGGCTTGCTGCAGAGAGACACAGCAGAACAAACAAGCGTCAACACCTGGGCTTTGGCCTGCTGTGCTGTCGAGGACTGTGATGACAGACAGGCTGGACTGGTAGGAGTGGAGGTGGCGTGTGCTGTTGGTACCCGCTGGCTGGCGGTGGTGCGCTGGCAGAGGGAGTAGGCTTCTCCACAGGAGTGCTGCAGGGCGCTGGGCAGGTCCACACCTCTCTGCAGCTGGCAGGACAGCAGGGTGGCAGCATGGAGTAGGGAGGACACAGAGGAGGCAGGAGAGTCTGGCCGGGGAGGGAGGGAGGGAGGGAGAGAGGGGGGGAGGGAGGGAGGGAGAGAGGGGGAGAAGAGACTTCCATCCTTACATATCTGTCTGTTTAGATCACTTGATCATTGGCTGGGAAAACACCAGCCACTCCTGTTTTCAAAGTAAAGGACCGTCTCTGGAAGCTTACCCCAGATGGTGGTCTTGATGTCAGCGTGGATTTCAATGAGCAGATCACACACACAGTCCCCGGTCACTCCCACTGTGTGCAGCACAGTCTTCAGGTCCAGAGAGTCCCAGCACACACCCTCGTGTTCTCCTGGGACGTAGATCTCCACCCCTCGGTTCCTCATGGCCCTGGAGATCTCCCCGTGCGTGGGGTCCATGGTCAGGAACAGCCTGGAGGAACGCGGGACACCAGCTCACGTCAGGCTGAGCCCCCAGGTGTTGCTGTCCGTGTGCTGAGCCAGGAGTTCCAGCTCTGTGTGACGTACCTGAAGTTGGGGTGAGGCGTGATCCTGGGCGTGGTCCCGTCGATGACGCCACGCTCGTTGATGGTCAGACAGCCGCCCGGTTCCAGCAGGGCGTTGAGGCGGTCCAGCACCGAGGGGCTGAACACAAACAAATTTAAGTCACACTGACGTCGACTCTTTCTCTGCTCAGGTTGGCTGAAGCTCTTGGATGCCCGTAACCCCCTCCTCTCACCCCGGGGTCCTCCCCTCACCTGCAGAAGTTGACGTTGTCCATAAGCAGCCAGTCCCCAGCCTGCAGGGCCTGCACCAACATCCCATCCAGCCACTCGAAGCCTCCGTTGGTCCAGCCGTCCTGCAGCTGGGCCAGACGCTCCTTCAGAAGGGTGAAGTCCATCTGTAGCTTGGACATGTCTGAGGACGACAGTGCAGCCCATCACACAGGGCCTCCACTCACCTTACTGTAGCTGCTGTGGTTTTACTTCATTGTTTGTTTGATCCTTGTTGCATTCATGTTTACATTTTGTTTGTTTTATTAGAATCTGGGTCATGGCATCCTTCTAATAAAACAAACAACATTTAAACATGAATGCAACAAGGATAAAAAAAACAAACAATGAAATATAACTTCACCAGCGACATTAACCACACCAGCGACATTAACCACACCAGTGACATTAACCACACCAGCGACATTAGCACGCAGTCAGTTTGTTTTTAAACAGGACAGCCGTTCATGGAAGGGCCGAACACAGCGTGTGAGGGGGGCCGTACCTGTGAAGACCTTGAGTTTAGTGTTGAGCTTCTGCAGCAGCAGGATGATGACCTCCAGCTTGTTCAGGGCGTCCGAGGTGACCGTCCCCCCGGTGCTCTCCAGACCCTCGTCCTTCAGCCAGCGGCAGAACAGGCTCCAGGTCTTCAGCAGGAACTCTGTGTCCTGCACCGCCCCATCCAGCGACATCAGGCCCCGCCTCGTCACCATGGCAACCACGTAGTCCACCGTCTCCAGCACCTGTTGCCATGGCCGCATGATGTCCACCTGGGGGAAACGCAGAAGCAGGCTCTAATGCGTCGCGTTCTCGGTTTGAATTGGAAAAAAACGGTTCACGCACGCGGCACGTGGGCCTGTGGGCCATTTAAACTAGCAAGCGTAACACAGCTAGCACAACAAGGAAGTAACCGGGTGAGTCAGTCAGGGGCCTCGTCTGGCTGTGACCTACCAACATCACTCAACTGGGCTCCGCCCGCCTTGGGGGAGCCCTGGCCTGAAGCCTGTCCTGAGCTGTTGTTGAAATATTCAGGAGGCTACATTGCTAATCGCTTCGTTTTGTGTCTCTCACTCGTCCTCTCCTGCCTGTGGACACACCCTCACTACCAAGATCCCCTTCAAAGTTAGTGCACACTGACAATATTCCCTTTCAAGGTTATTACACTAGAAAGATTCCCTTAGTTAGTTAGGCTTTCTTCCACACCCCTCTGTTCGCACTAAGCCGCTTTAGAGGAGAACACCAGGCAAACCTGAGCTATAAAACCAAGGCTGCTCTGCAGGGTGAAGGCAGCTGTCCCAGGTTGATGAGTTACCTGCTCGAACCCTCCCAGCAGCTCCGTGGTATCCATGGCGCTGTTCATGGCCATGACCCGGAGACGGTGGCCTGTGAGCAGAGCCAGCAGACGCACCAGGCTGGTCTTCCCGCTGGCTGTGGGGCCCACCAGGATGGACATCCAGCCCATCTCCACACACTTCATGACCGACTCCAGAGGCCGGAGGGCCTGGTGGGTGATGGACAGGGGGGGGTCCAGGACCACTGGGGCCCCCCCACTGCGCTGAAGGACTGAGAAGCCCACCTGGGGGAACATGGCGGGGGGATGACTTTATGCACTTTTTAACACATCTGTGGGTTTTTATATAAACCTTTTTTTTTTTTTTTGCTTTCCGTATAGCACTGGATGAGGTGTCGAGGCTGTGACCAACCTGAAGGTTAAGTGGTGTGATGTGGAACTGCCTTGAACCAGTGTAGGGCTCAAAATCTTCACCAAACACCTTCCGGAACACAGACAGCACCTGAACAGAGGAGTATTCATGAGAAGAGCTGACAGCTTTGAACTAGCATCAAGTTTCACAGACAACTCAAGACTAGAAGTTAGTAAACAGCAGGGCTGTACATACCTGGGCCTTATCTGTCTCTGTCCTCATCCGGTCTGCGTACACCACACCCACATGCTGACCTGGGTTGAAGAAGCCGGGCGATTGGTCGGCTTGCATCAGCTGACACCAACGAAACATGTCTCGCAGGTTGAATTCCCAGGGGCCTCCTTTCTGACCCCACTTCCTCTCCACAGAGACTTCCTGCACGAGCTGAGGGACGGAGGGAGAGGAGGGACAAACAGAGCAGGACACAGAAGGATGGTTTGTGACCAGATATAGGACAAAGCAGTGGAGAAGAGATAAGTGGCTTGTGTATTCAGAAGCCAGTGGACCACACAGAGCTCATAGAGCCCCCCCAAAATAAAACAAAGCCAGCAGTGAACTTGGGACAGTGAACCAATTTCCACGAATAGCTCTATGGGCAGGGAAACGATGCCAACTGCTGGGACAGACTGGCGGGTATTGTCCTTTATTGTCACAATGGGATCAAGCGAGGACATCTAACCCTGCTGGACCCTGGCCACAGAGGGACAGACGAGGTCAGTCCAGAGTCGCACTGAACCCCAGAGGCTCTGACTGGACCAGGGACACGAGTCCTTAACCTACCCGGTTATTGAACTGCACCATTTTAGAGGTGATTTGCTTGTCGATGTTGGGGAAAATTGAGTCCCCGATAAACTCCATGTCTTCACTGGTGAGTTGGTCCACAAACACCTGTAAAAGGCAGGAGTGCAATTACATAATTACATATATTTTATGATAATAATAATGTGATCATGTTTCTGTGTGTTTGGCTGGCTCACGTCTACAGTACCTGAGTGAACCTGTTGAGGAATGATTTGGGGAGTCCCTTGCGCCCCCCTCCCTGGATGAAGGGGTTCTGGCAGCCGAAGATCTTGGTCTTCTCGTGCTGCACCTGGAAGGTCATTCCCAGCTCCGGAATATAGATCTCTGAGCGGTGGTCAAAGCAGGCGTTCAGGCCCTCGAGAACTGACTGGGAAGCCAGGTTCAACTACAGAAGAAAAGAAAACCACAAGCATTCATATCAGCATCACATGGAACATCATACATACACATCTAATGAACACAAAGACTCCATATTCCATAACATAACTCTATAACATAATTCCATAACTCTGAAATACAGTAGGTTGTGGGAGATATCGTACCTCATCCAGGACTATCCAGTGACCAGCCTTCAGTGCAGCCAGAAGAGGACCATCTCGCCAAGCAAACTCTCCCCCCTTCCCCCCCTCTACAGGCAGGTCAGTCCCAAACAGATCCGTCACATCCTGCCCCGGGACAAAACAACATCATTAACCGATCAGGGAGTGATCGCTAGTCCACCCGTCTCTTTTGAGACATTATATAGCAGCAGAAGCACAGATGTTCTGGCTAACATAAACATTGAGAGACTGGGGAACAGGGGCTTACCGTTTGTTCAGAGAGGTTAATTCGGACCAGGTGGTTCCCAGAGGCCTTGGCCAGGGCTGCCACCAGGCTGGTCTTGCCCACGCCAGGGGAGCCCTCCAGCAGCACCGGCCTCTGGAGCTTCAGGGCTCGGAGGATCCTCTGGGCGTTCACCGCAGTGGTGCCCGCGGCCAGGGCGTAGTCTGACAGGCTCCGGCTCTCAGTCGCTGGTCCTGAAGGGTCGAGGGGAAATAAAGATGAAGTCGACCTGCATTTCCAGACACAGCAGAGAACCTGCTATGGAAACACTACTGCAGGACACGTCCAGAGGAAAAAAACGTCCAGACCTAGGGCGATGTAGAAGGGGTCGATGCCGAAGAAGTCATCCCCCAGCTGGGGCTCCCTGGGCAGGGTGGTGTCGTACACCCGCAGGGCGTCCAGCATCTCCTGGTCCAGCTGGGTGACCCTGCTCAGTCTCTGCTGCAGGAAGCCCAGACAGGACCGGCGAGCCACCAGCGCACTCTCAGCTGACGACGCCGTCGTGCCTGGTGGGTAACAACACGGGGGAGGAGGGGGAGGGGGGGGAGAGGAGGGGAGGGGGGAGAGAGGCGGGGGGAGGCGGAGGAGAGGAGGAAGAGGGGGAGGGGAGGAGGAGAGGGATGGGGGATGAGGAGGAGGGGAGGGGGACGAGAGAAGAAGGAGGGCAGGAGGGGGTGGAGGAGAGAAAGAAGAGGAAATGAGGAAGAGGAGGACACTTGAGTCATGTGATTCTAGCACTTCCTGAGTTTACACAGGTGGAGTCAGCGTCGTGTGGCAGTGTCTGACCTGATCCGATGCCGTCCACGTACACCAGACAGGCAGCGTGGATGAAGGCAGTGATGGTGTCCAGCCTGAGGTCCCACTCAGCCTCCTCCTCATTCTCCTCCGCCCCCATGGTCATAAAGCCATCCATGTCACGCTCACACACCACGTTCAGGAAGTGGACCCAGGACAGGATGTCCCTCACGCTCAGGATGCAGCGCCGTCCGAACTCCTGACTGGTTAGCCAGTCGATGAAGTCCAGCATCAGCTCAGCGATGTCTCCGCCTGCGTGGAGGGGGACAGGGCGCGTCGTCAGGGTTAAGGGACGCGTCAGAGAGAGAGCGGAGGAGGAGGGCTTTGCTCCAGACGTGAGACAGACTGAGCGGAGGAGAGGAGCTGGGGTACCGTCTATGGCGAGGCCTGAGCGCAGGTTGTGTTGGATGATCTGGACCAGGTCACTACGGCTGTTGGTCTGAGGGCACCAGATCTCGGTGAACCTGTTCCTGAGAGCTGGGGAAAGCTGCACACACACACACACACAGAGAACAAGAGAGTATGGTTTAAATAACCAGAAGCCATGATGGCTGATCTTTCAGGATCTACATTTAAGAGCTTTACCTCCTTCTTGCCGAAGTCTCCTCCAGGGTTCATGGTGGCCACCAGACGGAAGCTGGGCGCCGCTGTGATCACCTCCACATCATCATCATCCCCGCTGCCCTTCTCAGCCAGCAACAGGGACCTCTCCGTCTCCAGAACGCTGCGAGGGGAAGAGGTCAAAGGTCAGTGACGCTCATGTGTGAGGGAGAGCTAAGAGCCGTGACGGAGAGAGCGTGCCCACCTGTTGAGTCTCTCCAGCACAGAATCGTCTGCCAGGGAGATCTCGTCCATGAGGAACACCCCTGCCTCCTTCATGGCCTGGACAAGAGGCCCGTCCTGCCACTCAAACAGACGGCCGTCTTCTGCGTCCACCTGCAGCGCCGCACAGCACACAGGCAGTACCAGCAGGGGGTTAGGACTTCCTATCTGCTTTACCTGCAGTTAGTCTGGAGGTACCCGACTAGGGTTGTAACCAAGATTATGCTGCCAGGGTTTTCAGCTACATTTAAGTGTAGCATATAGGCTAACCTGTAATTTAGCTAATTTAATTTTAATTAATTTAAAATTATAATTTTTTTTAAATGAAGCAATTCCCATGCAAGCCTGTACCTGATGTGTCCCGGCGTGTCTGACCGGACGCAGCCCTCCCAGGAAGTCTGATGTCTCCATGTGCAGGTGACAGTTCAGGGAGAAGAACTGCTGTCCTGCCAGGGCAGCAAACAGCTGGCAGATGGTCGTCTTTCCACACCTAAGAAGAAAATAAAAAACAATAAATAAAAACCACAAAACTTCAGCCCTCAGAAGTGCTCCCTTTCACTCCACTCGGAGATCAGACAGACGAGTTGAGTTTGTGCGGTGTCTGTGTGTGTCTGTGTGTGTGTGTGTCTGTGTGTGTCGGTGTCTGTGTGTGTCTGTGTGTGTGTCTGTGTGTGTCGGTGTCTGTTTCAGTTCCATACCCCGTGTCTCCCACCAGGAGGACCGACTCTCCGAATCGCAGCGCTCGCCCCACCAGGACGGCCAGCCTCCGCATGCTGTGCGTCCACACCACGTGACGGAACTCCTCGGGGACGCCCGCGATGCTGTCCACGAAAGGACCTGCCGTGCAGACCACATCACAACTCCTAATCGGTCCTAACACTCTGGCCAATACTAATGTCCCACTGAGTGGAGAACTCCCCACATGCAACACTGCACAACACGCAACGCTCTTCACACTCAATAGAAACTCCAGGATCTAACTCCTGATAGACAACATAGAACAGTGATTCAACACCTCAAGAGTTCATACTCATAGTGTTTACCTAAAATGTCAACCGCTGGTTTAGTTGAGAGCCATTTCATATTTTGTAAAGTTTAAGTGCTTGAATAATGCAGACAGTGCAGTTGACCTATTGAGCTGAAATGGAGGGTCGTTCTGTGGTCAGACTGTGGCGTTGCGGCGCATTGGTTCTGGCACAGTATGATGCTCTGTCCTCTGATTGTACTCACTGAACTGAGTGGTGACCTGCTGTTCAGAGAACAGGGAGTCAGGGTTCACCCTCCGCTTGAAGTGCTTTTCCAGGATGGACTGGATGATGGCCGCCTCGTCTGCCTTCCTCACTCGGCCTGCCAGCAGCATAAATCCTGACAGACACACAAGCAGGTCCGGTTTACAACTACAAGAGCTGGAAGACACGGTGGGTTATGTGTCGTTCGGCCCGTGAGACAGAATCTGTTAGGGGTGGGAATCGTTTGGTACCTCACGATTCGATTCAGATCGATTCGATTCGAAATCGATTCACAACTTTTCCGAGATTTTTTGAAAAAAATCAACAACAAAAATATATATATATACAAAAGCGAAGCATAATAAAAACACATTGATTCCCATACATTTTTTTAATCGATCTGAATCGTTAGCAGACTGAATCGCGATTCAAATGTGAATCGATTTTTTCCCCCACCGCTAGAATCGGTCTCATCTACGTTTCTGTAACTATCCGGTGTTACCATCGTCAGCCAAATGCTGCAGCCAATCCCTCGACGTCTCTGTCTGTTCCTCCAGCCTATAGCGGTCTGCCCAGCGGAACAGGTCCCTGAGGGTGATGAAGCCATGTTTCCCCGCAAACACAGACGATCCCCTGCGCAGGGACTGGAGCACACATCCCAAAGGTCACATGAGCGATCATCCCAAAGGTCACATGTGCGATGAAACCCTGCAGCGAGCTGGCTGAAGACGCAGCGTCCCTGGTGGTTAGCGCTCACCTGCAGGTCCTGCATGACCTGGACCAGCTTGGTGCAGTAGGACGGAGGGAGGCTGCACCTCTGGTGGAGGATGACCTCCAACTCGCCGCTCGGCAGCTCGTCAAAGTGCAGCTCCACAAAGCGGTTCCTGAACGCCCTGGAGAGGACCTGGGGAAGAAAGGAAGAGGAGTCAGGTGGCTGAGTGGTTAGGGACACGGGCTATTAATCAGAAGGTTGCCGGTTCGATTCCTGGCCGTGCAAAAGATATGACGTTGGCACTTCACCTTACTTGCCTCGTGGAGAATGTCCCTGTACTGACTGTAAGTTGCTCTGGATAAGAGAGTCTGCTAAATGACTAAACATTTCTAAAAATGAAGAGACTCAACCAACCAGCGCCTGTCAACACTAACCCTTAACCACTAATCTACTGAAGCCACAACAAGGCCCACCTTTCTACCCCCGTAGAGGCCTGGAGGGTTCTGGGTGGCGAAGAGCATGAATCTGGGGTGGGCTTTGATCACTTCCTGGGTCTCTGCTACAAAGAGCTCTCGGTTGTCATCCAGGAGTCTGTTCAGGGCCTCCAGAACATCGGTGGGGGCCAGATTCAACTCGTCCAGGATGATCCAGTAGCCTTTCCTCATAGCATCAATGAGAACGCCTGGAGAGAGAGCACACACACACACACACACAGTAATGTTACACTATGACCCTGACAGAGGCTCTGGTGGGAGGGAGAGAAGGGGTCTTTCCGTGGATTTGACTGGGCTGTATCTAAATGTCTGATACCCTCTTTGAAGACCAGCTTTCCCCCGTCGTCAGAGGAGTAGCAGCCCATGTACTCCTGGATGTCTGTGTGTTCGTGGTTGTTGATCCTCACACACTGGTTCCCTGTGGCGGACGCCAGCCACCTGATCAGGCTGGTCTTCCCCACAGACGTCTCTCCCTGGATCAGGACGGGATGGCTCCTGAAGGAGGCAAACAAATGGTGTGATTCTCTAACAACCCGTTTGCAGTGATAACAAGCGATTTTGTAGTTTGACCTCTATAGGAACGGCCAAGTGCCTGGAGCAAACTAAATTGACCTGTGGTGTACGGTTAGAGGATAATTGACTCTTAACTGGGCCAGTTGTCCCATGAGAAGCTCCCTACCACTAATCCCAATAAGCAAACTAGTGGGGGAGGGGGGTTAGTGGAGGTTTTCCTACCCTGCAGACACCACTCTGGCCAGATCACGGAGGTTGAGCTTGACAGAGGAGGTGAGGATGTAGTTGGGGTCCAGAGCTGGCTCCATCTCCCCCTGGGACACCCAGTAGCCCTCCATCTGCACACAGACCCGCCCCGAGGGCTCTGGAATAGGCTGGAGGAGACACACGACACCTGCTCACTATCACGGTGGATCAGAAAACCAGGGTGGTTCAAGACGGGACAGGTTTCCCGAAAGCTTTTTAGAATCACGTGATTTCCACTTTAAGCTTTAAGGAAGTCCCTCCACTCCTTTGGGTCTGCTACATGACCTTGGTTTGTTGTCGTGCTGCATTACCTGTTTCAAACACTTGACGTTTCCCGCCAGGATGTGTTGACAAACTAGATTCTGGACGACGGGATGGGAGCTCCTGTCCAGCTGGGTCAGGAAGCTCATGCAGAACCCCTGACAGAAACACAGCACGTCACATTTCAAGCACAGTCATTTACATTTACATTTAGTCATTTAGCAGACGCTCTTATCCAGAGCGACTTACAGTGAGTACAGGGACATTCCCCCGAGGCAAGTAGGGTGAAGTGCCTTGCCCAAGGACACAACGTCAGTTGGCATGACCGGGAATCGAACTGGCAACCTTCGGATTACTAGCCCGATTCCCTCACCGCTCAGCCACCTGACTCCCCAGTCAGCGAGATCCGTAAGAATGTCAGTTTGGGCCGAGCCCTGTTCTCTCACCTCATATAGCGAGCGCTGGACACTGTAGCAGGGGTTGGAAGCCCCGTACTTCAGGGCCCTGCACAGCGTCCGCAGGCTGTAGTGAGGCCTGTGGCCCGTACCGTCCACCAGGTGGCTGTTAGCCTCCTTGCGCACCGCCAGGTAAAAACTACACGCAAACAGTCACCAGGTCAGCCAAACAGTTTGAGATGAAATCAACAATGCGCAGATACTTCTCATGACGTCTCAGAGGGAGGCGCTTCTCCTCCTCACCTGATGATGCCGTTGATGACGGCCTTCGAGGGGTTCAGGCCTTTCAGGTAGTCTGAGACCAGGATCCTCAGGTCCGACTCGTTCTCCAGCTCCTCCACGTACAGTTCGGTGAACCTGAGAGGGGTTGGGACACCAGGAACATGAGGGGAAGGTTGTGAAGACGCTCAGAGGTTCAGCCGTCCACCACACCTGGTTATCTTAAGAGCTTCTCACCGGTTCCTGATGCCCAGGGGTAGGTTTCTCTTGCCCACGTCGGTGGCTGGGTTCATGCAGGCAAACAGACGGAAGTCCGGATGGCGAACGATAGGTTCTGCCCAAAGAGAAGAGGCAAGGTGATATTCCCATTGCGGCATCAAAAGACCACATCTCAAAAACAGAAGGGAATCATTGTGTGCATTGCAGTCATTTAGATCCTGCACCAGCACAGCACTTAAGACAGACGAAGGGCTTCATTTAGGATCATGGTGCAGTGGGGTATGATCCTGTCAGAGTGCAGTATTGAGCTCACCTGTGTCTCCGCGGTCCTGCAGCACCAGAGAGCCAGCACTGCCCTCCAGGAGCCCACTCAGACACTCCAGGGTTTCAGCCGCCGCTAGGTTGATCTCATCCAGCAGGATCCATTCTCCTTTCTTCACCGCCTGGGCCAGAGTCCCCTACACACACACACACTCGGTAAGGATCACAATGTAATGGGTGAGTAACACTCGTGTGAGGGGAGCGAGGTGCGTCCGTAGGGATCCTTGTGTTACCTCCACAAAGGCGAAGACCATGGCCGTCTCGCATGCTTTGATCTGCAGCTGTGTTTGGCTCAGTCTCAGCGCCAATGCCTCCCACTGCTCCTGCAACAAGGCAGCTGGGGGGGAAACACACAGTCACACCACGGGAATATTTACAGCCGTAAGTCCAGAATCAAGGTGTGTAATGATCCGTTCGCTTAGAAAGGTGTTTTTAAATATCTGGGAGGTAGTACCATTAGATTTTTCTTGCAACTCTTTGGTGAGGGCTGACTTGCACACGTGGTCCATGAGTTTGAGCAGGTCCTGCCAGCGTTTGCCCCTGAAGCAGGTCTGCACGTGACCCAGGAAGGTCAGGTTCTGCTTGCGGGAGTATGACTGGGAGAACAGGTCCTCGAAGGCCTCGCGCAGTGGCAGCAGAATCAGCTTGTGGTCCACAGGTTTGTACCTGGAAAAGATCCGCATCAGCAAGGAAAAGTGATGGACCCCCTTCTGATCAGGTCGGTGTGGGACTGTGCAGGTAAGAACTAGGCTACAGCCTTCAGTGACTCACCCTCCCAGAAGATCGGCAGTGTCGCTCTGCTGGTTCATGTTTATCACCCTTAACCTGTGTCCTGGAGGGTAGGGAAGAGAGAAAAAGGGACGTGTTGGAGTTTTCAGGGGAGTCTGGAGGAGGGCCAAGGACATTTCTGCCCGTGTCTCACCTGTAAGGCCAGCCAGGTACTGCACGGTGGACGTCTTGCCAGTGCCGGTCTCTCCCACCAGCAGGATGGGCTCTCCCTTCACCGCACACACTGCCAGCTGCTCCAGTAGCACTGCAGAGGGGCGTGTGGCTGCGAAGGTCTGCTTCTCACTATGAACACCCAGAAAAAGAACACTTATTTGGATTTTACTTACATTTTCTTCTCTATTTCTTATCCATACTTTAACTGGAAACAGGTATTTTTTTTATTAAACACCCATTTAATTTAATTATTTCACTCACTATTGAAACAACTGCGATCAATAAACACCCATTTCATTCAATTCACCCACTGTCGAAACAATTAATCAAACACCCATTTCATTTAATTTATTTCATCCACTGTTGATGAAACCCAACTATTCCAATGGGCTGCACTTAAAAGCAAATAATGCATTTTAGTACATCTGATGGGGTAAAAGAAAGAATCAATCGTTTTGGGGGATTTGCTTCGAGACCGAATATTTGTTGGTTTACCATAGTGTACTTAAGGATCAATTTGATGTTTATTCAATTTACCAGCAGGGAGTCTATTTGCTCTGACTAAATGTTGGCACAGCAACTGGCACAGCGACTGGCACACGACCAGGGACGAGAGGCAGGATGCCCAACTTACACGCACAGCCGGACCACTTCGTTCTGCTTCCGGACCAGAGCAACTCGGCCCACAGTGGCCTCCAGCTCGGTCACAGAGATGCCAGGCTGGTACATCTGGCAGAAATGCTGCGCCTGGGGGCACACAGTGACCAGAGCACTTACATTTACATTTAGTCATTCAGACGCTCTTATCCAGAGCGACTTACAGTAAGTACAGGGACATTCCCCCCAAGGCAAGTAGGGTCGAATCGAACTAGCAACCTTCGGATTACTAGCCCGATTCCCTCACCGCTCAGCCACCTGACTCCTATGACTTTATGGAACATGTCCCTGGTACGTTGAGAGGTCTGTAAGCAGGCAAGGGAAGCGCTGTGGTACCTTCTCTTTGGAGATATTCAGCTTGCTCCCGATGACCTCAGCCACCCGCAGACGGTTCTCTGGTCGTGACAGCATAGCTGTGAAACAGTCCAGAGCCTGGAGCGGGAAAAGCATTATCTTATATTAAAAGAAGAGTATAAATACTTTAGAAGTACATCCATGCTAATGTAGTCGTTTCTAATGGTCTGCAGTAGAAGTATTTAGCGGCGGTATAACGTGTTCGAATCAAAACCACAACCAGGAGAGATCTGTTTGAAACAGGTTGACGTAATTGTTTGATGACTGGATTGAGAGCGAACCTCCAGAAAGACATGCTGTGCTGTAGCTGAGGAGCTGCTGTCAAAGTTACCGGTGATCCTCTCACACCACTTGAGCAAGTCCCTGTAAAGCAGCACAAACAAAACAAGATAAAGTACATGAAAATACGTAACATACGAGTCCTGACCATGTATCAAAGCTATTACAGCAGAATTGCCTGGCCAACTTTGTTTTGGTACTTTTACGGTACACCTGCATAAAGGCATTACAGATCATAAACAGTTCAAGGCAGCGCACATATTTTAACTGCATCGATCCATGCAAACAGAACACAACTAAAATGACAGAATATAGTTGTCAGCATATCCATTCATGTGTGTAAAAAAAATTCCCTCTTCGATTCTATAACTAAAAACATTCTATTAGCCTTATTTCTGTGAAGCTATGCAGGTAACAGGTAAGTAAACAGACAAGTGGTCAAATGTAAGGGTATGAATTTGTTATCTAATGAGGTTGTCCTAAACTGACACAAGCACCAGTAGTCAGAGCCTAGTCCATAGGACAATCCAATCAATCGGCCATCGACCGCAGCAGCATCCAGTGGAAAGCTAATTAATGTCCTTGGGGGGCTGGCGGGTTCTGTTTCAGCTGGGGAGGGCGCACCCCCCTCAGACAGATACGGGACCATCACATTTACATCTCTATCTGGGACTTGACCGTAGGGCTTGGATTTAGGTGCATTTTGCCTCTGGCAAACTGTTTTGATAGGTGAATGGGTTCATATTTCACTAGAGAGACCACCATAATAGCAATGAAGCAGAGGACAACAATGAAGTAAACTACAATTGCTTGAGTTTGGATGGTGAATTTTTTTGTAAGAAGTTGTTAAATAATCTTCCACCAAGAAAGTTACTTCTACTTCTATTTCGATACCAATCATGGAAAAAAAAGGATCAGAATCAGTTTGTCTGCCCTACCTGAGGGACAGGTCTCTCCCCTCTAGGGATGTGGTTTTCTCCTCCGGCTTATACTGGGCCACCTCGGGGTCCTGCAGGCTGCCTGTGTGGCCGTGGCACAGAGAAGCAGGGCTGTGTTCAGGGTGCCTCTCCCCTGTCAGCTGGCAGTAGATATCCAGCAGTCGCTCCACCACCACGGTCAGGTTAGGGTACCTCGTCACCAACACCTAAACAGCCCAACAGACACATGAACGACACAGTAACGTCATGACAACAGCCACTGCTCCCCAAAGACGAGGAAATGGTTACAACACACAGCTACTAGCATCCAGCAGGAGCCAGACTAAGGCAGACAGGTGAATGAACTCCACGCTCTGGGACAGCTTACCTTCTTTAATTCATCTCGCACCATATTTCCCATCTGTAGTTTAGTCCAGTACTTGTCCAAGAGAGAAGCATGGCTGTGCTGTGGCCTGTACCAACTGCCGTTACCATAATACATCCTACAAATACACAACGCTCACCATTCATTTATCAGTCAACAAAGTCAATAATACACAGATGTTTATAAAAATATTGATTTGTATACCTTCTCGTGGCAAAGAACTGGAAGCCTGGAGAAACATCTATGCAGTCCTCCCGTCCTGGAATCATCAGCTTCTTATTCTCCATCAGAGGCAGCAGAACAGATATCTGCAAGAACAGCACAACACCAGGTAGACAACCATTAGACACAGCCATAACAGTCAAGAGTATTCTACATTCTATTTCCCTATCTGATTCATGAGTTTCCTTTGTGATTATCGAAGTGAACTTATTCTCACCACATCAAGAGGAGCATGGTCAATGTCTTCAAGCAGGATCCAGTGGCCTTTGGATACAGCTTGTGTCAAGGTGCCAGGCTGCCAAATAAACTTCCCTGGGATGTCTGTACACCGGTACATCCCTAGTAACATCTACAACGACATCAGTCAAGTTATTATTAGAATCACTATGACTGCAAATATGCAATATCAAACTGGTATGGTTTTGTGGCTGTTTGTCTCACTTTGCTGTCAGTCTGATCCCCAAGTTGAACCTTCAGAATTTCTGTGGCATTTGTATGGCCGGTGACTGATGCCATAAACTCCACAAGAGCAGTTTTACCACATCCGATTGGCCCTTCAAGGAGAACAGCCTTCTGGGAGGCCACTGCCATTGCCAGTCTGCGCATGTTGCGACAGGTTGAATCCACAAGCACCAGTTCCTTTGGGTTAGCCTAAAGAAAGGTGTGAAGAAAATGAAAAATATCCACACAAAAAAAACACGATTAATCACATTTCTGAGTTACATAATAGCCCACATAAGAAAACGTTCAACCTAAATGTAGTACCTGCTCTGTGTGCTTGGGGGAAACCCTGGGCAACACCACCCCACACACAGCCACAACATTCTGGGAAAGGTCTTCAGACACCACCTGGCCTCTGGTGAACTTGTTTGCCTTTTCCTGGCGCCACATCACAGTACCCTGATTGGCCAGGACAAGGGCTTTTTCGACCTCCAACTGCTGCGTTTCCTCCAATGACCTTCAAGACGATAAAAACGAGTCAGAACCTGACAGCAACAGAACGTGAAGCTGATCGCATGTCGATTATGACGTCAAAACAATCCTTCGTAACATCAGCCAATCAGAATCGACATACTTAATCTTCATGTGGAGGATCTCCTCGCTCGATAGCACCTTTCTCAAGAAAATGGTTTTCTGATTGTCCGTCATGTGAGACACCAGGGCCAAACACTGGGCAGTGTACCTTCACAACAGGGCACAAAAAAAAAGTGTTATTCTCATAAATAACAATGTTTACAACATGAGGACTGTAACAGGTAGGCTGGGTACGCACCCTCGGACCATGACGTCACTGGTGAGGAGTTGAGACACACAGGCGCTCCAGTCCCAGAGGACTCGGAACTTGGCACGGTCGCTCTGGAGGAAGCGCAGGGTGGCGCCCATGAGGTCTCGCAGCTTCATCCTCCTGGGCCCATACTGCACGGACGAGGACTCCTCGCTGGTGAAAAAGAGCCTCTGAAAAACCGGAGGGGCGGTGTCAAAGTATCTGGCAGCAAACCTGTGAAGGAGAGGATGGAAAAAGACAAGAGTTGTTTGTCGTGTCACGGGATACTGATGGTCATAGGTGGTGATGCATGGGGTAGACTTACGCCTGTGCATCCGGACTAACAAAGAGGAGTTTGCTGAGGGCCACACACAAGCGCTCATGAAGATCGTGGTTTATTGTGCCATCAGCTTTGATCCTCTCTGTGTTCCTCTCAAGGAGGTCCAGGATGAGGGGCCGGAGGTGGCGGGCGATCAGGAGAGTATAGTCTTTCTCCAAGAGGAGCTGGGCGAGACATGACAGAATACTTTGTCTGTCTTGTTGGCTCCATATCTGCAGACAGGGATAAGTCGGTTAAGTCTTAACACTAAAACATACTAGAATCCTGACACGTTTAATTTCCAAACCATCATCCGTTAATTTCGTGAACAAAACATGCTTAAAACGTGCTTTCAGAGTACACAACATTACAATTGTGATGCACAAACATGTATTCTGATTGTGTATGAAGTCGTAAAACGATTGATTGAAATATAAATAGACACTGTCAATTTTGAGGAGGGTGGGTTTGATAGATCAAATGAGGTTGCGCTTTCTGTTCGGTTAGCGTAAATAACTCATTATAGAAACAAAATCCAGTTTCTAATGAGTTCGAAAGACGTCTATCTTACCTGTTTTGCCAAGTATTTGCTTAGTTCGTTGTGGTTTTTATCAATATGTCTGGATATGGTACCCAGTGATGACAGGCTCAATTCTAAATTTTCCATCGTACCATTTGTCGTTTGTGGAACGGCGATCTACAACGAAATAAACGACAAATTATTAACAATGTAGTATGTTATATTCTTTGTTGACCAAATAGTGGGTACATCACTTGCTTGTCTGTCTAGGTTGTATCACAACACAGCAAGCACGTTCCCGTCAGTGTTAAAATCCAGTCCACATGTGAGTAAATGAGAAACCCTTCCGGGTCGATTGTCTGTGCCAACGTCGCCTGAATGAATGACGCGAAAAAAAGCGACAATACATTTGGATTTTAATATAGATTCAACTTGGATTGCGAGAGGTCCGAGATCCTCGTCCAATAAGTGTTTAAATAGTAATGGTTGGACATCTGATAACAGATCAAGGAGTCGGGGAAGATTGACAAAGGTTAGCGATTAAGGTATCTAGAGCTATAGGCTAGTGTTTGATCCTTGGCCTGTGCTAATTCACTGACAAGTGTCAAAAATTGTGACGACAAAGTGAGGCAAACTTGTGGGTATGGATAGACGTTTGCCATATTCTTGATAATAAAATAGTCGACAATGGCTTTCCAAACATTTTTATTTATTAATAAAACAGGTGCTGTACGGGCATATAACTGATAACAAACTGTTTAGACGTAAATTGATGGTCCCGGAAGAGGCTCTTGTGTTCACCGCGGGAAAATGTCGTTGCTTCCTGCAGTGAGGACGAGGGTTTCGTTAGCGCGCCAGTGATGGTAAACATACAGAACAAGAAGCCGAACAATAACGACTCTTGACTATCATTTTCAGATGGTAAGTGAACAGTACATAACGTTCAATACATTTCTGAGGGATAATGGACATGAACTGTATTTTCTTGATATGATCTAGCTGGTTGCAAGCAATGCCTTGAGACCTTACATCTGAGACCATATTCATGGTCGCTTGTAGCTATAGCTACTAGCTTCCATCTGGTAAACATGTCAAACTTGAATACAGTTGTGTGTGTGGGTCGCTTTATATCAACCAGTTACTGTATATTGCCGTTTCGTTCTTCTTAGCCAGTGCAGTTCAATAACACATTTGAGACAAATCTAGAGCTACACTGTCAAATACCCCTCAATCTGCCTCACCAGCTGAAGTCTTTGTTCGTGTGGTAGCATTCTCCTTACTACTAGCAAGACGTTACAATACTTCCTAATAGTACTTGAATAAACGTTTTCTAAGAAACGTTGTGTTTTTGTTTTTTTTGTTCTCATTCATAATAACAAACCAACTTTCATCTTCTCAGCCGTTTTCTCTTCCACCCTTCAACTGTTGATAGATTCCAGTCAGGATGGAGGGAAATGTAATTGATGACCTATATGGCGATTTGAGCCAAGACCAATATTGTAAGTAAATCAAATGTATACATCTTAACTGTCCTTCCCATGTGTTGTGGCTCAGTACATTGTTCTAAAAATTCAATGGAGGAGTGAGGTTAGAAAAGGTGCATTTGAAAATGTGCACCTTAGGAGGTTCTCCGATAATGTAGATGTGCACCAAACTCTGCCTTATGATAATGTTTCATCAGACTTATGATAATGTTTCATAAGACTTATAACAAGTATTTGACATGATGACAGTTAAGGGTGTACTGTAAAACATCATTACTTGAGCAGAAATACAACTTACTATTTTATCCTGTCAGGCTCCATAACCACATGCAATGAAGATTCCATGGATATATATTCTGGGTTGGATACCAGTCCAAGAAGTAATGGAGGTATACAAGTTACAAACATATTCCATAAAATGACATATAAATATCATAAAAATGTCTAAGAAAGCCTGTTTGGCAGTTATTTAGTTTGTTATTTTAACCTTGCTTTCCCTGAACAGTATATTATAATACTGGTGTTATTCAATGTTACCTAATCTTTGTCGTTGTCGTCTTCATCAGAAACACCGTGCGCACTCGTCTCGCCACAGCTAAAAGAATCTATGGATTTATATGAAGAAATCATTACAGAGGAACAGCGGGGTATAGAGTCTGCTCAAACTGAGGTATGACCTTGAGAATGTTCTTTTATACGTGCATAAAAGAAGAAGAAAGAAAAAAAGCATTATCTCTGACACAGATCTTGCTCTGATAATAAAATACAGATGTTGACCTAATTACAGTTGAAAAGAAGATTCATTGCGGCACAAAATCAAGTTGAGGAGTTGCGAATGAGACTGCTGCAGATGGAAACACAGGTACATCACCACTTGTCGCGCATGCCGTTTTTATTCATTGATATCCCGTCAAATGAAATGTTTTGTGTTTATGTTTATTACGATAACAAAATGTGTGATACATGTTTGTTCTCTGTGTGATGATTTCATCTTATAGAATACTGCACTTAACACCGAGAACTGCTGCCTCAAGAAGAACATCTGTGCTCTCATCAAAACTGCTCGAATGGAAATCGTGCGGAAAGATGAGGAGATAAAGAGGTTGAGCCAAAGGTGAGTGCAGTGCAATGATTAGCAAATTATGCTTCTCTCAGTGTACACCAAGTGCTTCGACCTGTGTTATCATGTCATTGATTATTACATGTTCACAATTGTTTCCACAGGTCAGGGAGAGCTTATGTTCATCATACACCTCATATAAATGGTATGAGAGATCCAGTTTCAACCAGACTCAACTCTTTGGGACACAGTAGGTCTTCAGGACCTTCTAGGCCTCCTCCCATCAAACCTCCTGGTCCTAGAAAAGACTGTGCTTCAAAGGATGCTGGTCCTCCCAAACCGTGCCCTCCTCCACCTCCTTCATCTCTTCCTCCTCCTCCACCACCTCCTTCATCTCTTTCTCCTCCTCCTCCACCTCCTTCATCTCTTTCTCCTCCTCCACCACCTCCTTCATCTCTTCCTCCTCCTCCACCACCTCCTTCATCTCTTCCTCCACCACCTCCTTCATCTCTTCCTCCACCACCTCCTTCATCTCTTCCTCTACCACCTCCTTCATCTCTTCCTCCTCCACCACCTCCTTCATCTCTTCCTCCTCCTCCTCCACCACCTCCTTCATCTCTTCCTCCATCTCTTCCTCCTCTTCCACCACCTCCTTCATCTCCATCTCCACCCCCTCCTCTTCAGCCCCCATGTAAAAAAAGAGACAATGTCAATCACCAATCTGATGCCTCAGATTCAAGACCCCCTCCTGATGTGGATTCAAAGTATTCTACCGCAAGAGACTGTAAAGCTCCAACAAAACAGACAGATGTTTCCATCAGTAAAGCCCACAAAGTCTCCGCTCCTGGACACAGCCTGTTAGACAAACACAAGCAGCCCAGTCATAAGGACGGGAAATCTGAACATCACAGATCAGATTCAACAGAACGCAGGCATAAAAACCCAGTGGAACCTTATAAAGAATGTCAGGCAGAGGACAGGGGCCGATCACACAAGACGCATCGAGAGTCTGGAAGATATGATTCCAAGTCAAGAAAAGACAAACACTGTTCTCCTGATATTGAAGTGGACAGGAGATCAGAGAAGTCTAAAAGCCCGCCACCAGAATCTGTAAATGGCGCAGTGTTGTCAGCCCATAAGTCTAAGAGATCTTCTAAAAAAAGTTCAGAGCCGCTTTCAAAAAGTGGTAGTAGGGAGCTTCGTCATGATAAGGATGGAGATGGTAGAAGTTGTAAAGATTTGAGCACTTCAAGAAGGACTCAGAAAGTGGTCAGTTCAAGTCGTCGTAGCCTGACTGAACGGTCCAGTGAGCCACTAAATCACAAGAGAGGAGCCAGTCTATCAAGCGACCATCGTAGGAAAGAGGAGAGGAAACGAAAAGATGACAGAAAATGCAGAGAGAAGATAAGAAGCCCTTTGACAGAGACGGGGGAAGAGCTTGAGCAAAAACATCAGAAGGAAAGGGAGAGGCGCAAGAAGGTGCCTGACGGTAAGGATGAAAAGTCAACAGCCGGGTGCCCAGACGTACCTCCAGGGGAGCTTAAACTGGCTGAGAAAGTCACTGTAGAGGAAAACAGTCCAAACAGAAAACTGAGTTTCATGGAAACTCTGAATCTCACCCTGTCACCTGTCAAAAAGCCAAGACGGCCCTCTGGATCCAAGGAGCAAGGAAGCTCTCTCCCCGAGGAGGATGTGGAAGAGGCATCAATGGAAAGCTGTGGGCAGCTTGACATAGAGGACTTCTGTGTCATAGATGAAGTCCACAGTGACTCCATGGAAATCAACAGTAGTCAATCTGCGGTGGAGATCAATGAGCCCTTAATAGACAATGCAAAGCATGTATCCTCAGATGGACCTCTGGTTCTTGACCCTGCTGGTATTGAGAGCCTAAGTACAGGTGAAAAACCATCAGAAAAGAGTGACAGGACAGAGGCTGCCACAGAGATTAAAGCAATACATGATCCCATCAAAGACAGTCTGAAACGTGATATTGAAGTTTCCAAGGTCACAGAGGATCCACACAATCCAGAACCACTTGAAAATAGGTGCGTATCTGCTCAGGACAGTGAGCTTGTTATGGAAACTAATCTGCAAAGCGTAGACATTTGCCAAATTGTGGAATCTAAGGATCTAACTACTGCAGTTTGTCTTACTGACAGTCAGGAAGACACTCAAGTGTGTCACTCCACTGACAGAAAGAATATCCCAGACAAACCGGAAAAATCTATTGGTCTTCTGGATAGTTGTGCTCTTAATTTAAATGGTGAACCTTCCAGTGTCTTAGTATCTAAAAACCAGCCTTCTGAAACGATTGCACAAGATACAGTTGACGCAAGCTGTGAGGAAGAGCCCGCAGTTAAAGATGGAAAGGCAAAGATAAATCAAGAGAGTCAACAAATGGCATTCCCCATCCAACCTGAGGGCTATTCACTGCCACTGTCTACCTCTTGCAGTTCTTCTGAAAGTCATGAGAAGCTTTCTCCACTTAAGAAAGATGTTTCAGTAGATGCGAATGTGGTGTCCAGCACAATAAGCATGGAGGTTCCTCCACAAAAGGATCTTGCATGTGAGGCGTATGCTGAAGTCACACTGTTGGATAATGCAGTAGACGGGCCTGTTCATGAACAAAGTTCACCACCGGGGAGCATTGCAGTTTCAAGGGTAAGCAGTACCACAGAAGAAATCCTGCCATCGGAGAACCTCAGCACTTGTAGGGTCCAGTCTCCAAAGGTCTCCTGCAATACTGACTCTGGTTACGCAAAGAATCGAGAGGGGAAGGTTGAGGCTACTAGTTCAATACCATTGCTCTACGATGAGGAGTCCATGATGAAGACATTGAACAGTCTAAAAATAATTCCAGATCCTGTTAGTCCCCTCACCAGCCCCATCCGCATAACCAGGAGAAACCAGCCCCACTCTCAAGCCAACAAGCCAGCTCATGTGAAAAGTCTCGGGAAAGGTATGTACAGTTTACATTTATTTCTCTATATGTATGGAATTACTCATGCCTAGTTTGGAATTCCAAAAGTCATATTGCTAATGATGCTTTTCTTTGTCGTCTCTAAGATTTCTCCAGTGTCGTAGTGGATGCTACTTCAACTGATCTGGGTGTGAACAAAGAGAACAAGAACCCTGGTGGCCCCACGCTCACCAAAAGCCAAACCGAGGATGAATTGGAGGAGGGTGAAATCATTAGTGAAAGTGATGAAGAGCAAAGCCCGGTCTCATCCCAGGATAAAAGACCTACAAAGACAGATCAGCCTAGTCCTCAGTCCAGGCTGAAAAGAGTCTCAGCGAAGTCACTTGCTGCATCACAGGAGAGTCCTAAAACTATCAGAAAAAACGCAACTGCATCAAGTGGAAGCCCCTCGTTGAATAGAAGTCGACACAAAACGATTTGTCTTCCAACAGCTACAACTTCTGTGTTAACCACTGAGGAAGTTATGGATATGATCGGGAAGATTCGCCACCAGGTCAGGAAGAAGTATATGAAGCTCCATAAAACGTTCCATATGAGCAGCTTTTATGGCATTGTAGACAATGCCCTTGTCTCCTTTTTAGACTTTGTCGACAGGGTCAACTTCAGTAAGTTCTGTGACCAAGGTGATGACCTTAAATCTAGACTGAAGAACATTATGTCAAATGTTTTAAACAAAATATCAAAAAACGGGATTGTCAACCGCATATTTGAACAGCAATCTGAATGTCTGAAAAAAAAGCTATGGAACTTTGTGGATGTACAACTAGACTTTATGTTCAAGGAAGTCCGGGCTGCTCTGGCAAGTGTTTGCAAAGCTATAAAGGAAAAGGTACCTTCAAGCGCAGACACGGATGAAAAGCTGAGTAAAAATAAGAAATCAACAAAGCCACTGAAGTCACCTGTAACCATAACATCAAGGCCAAAATCACAGCAGGCAAAGTCACCTGTAACCATAACATCAAGACCAAAATCACAGCAGAAAAAGTCCCCTGTAACCATAACATCAAGGCTAAAATCACAGCAGAAAAAGTCACCTATGACCATAAAATCAAGGCCAAAAATGAGGCAGCTTAAATCACCTGTGACTCCAAACTCAAGACCTAGAATGAGGCAGAAGATGGAGGAATCCAACACAAAGAGAACTATGTCGGTGGGACTTGGAAGTAGAGGTAAAAATATCAAAATGACCTTTGATAAAGATGAAGAAGAGAATTCTCCAAACACATCAGATCACCCTTCCATGAAAAACGCCGTAGAGATGTTACCTCGGCGAAATACACATTCAACATCTGCAAAGGAGGCTACTTTGGTGCGCCGCATATCTCGAAGCAACTCACTCCATGACAAGTCGGACTTCCAAATCCTCACAGAACAGCAAGCGTCCAGCTTAACTTTCAACCTGGTTACGGACACACAGATGGGAGATATATTCAAGTGTCTTTTAGATGGCTCTGATCTCCTGGACACCAATATCTCTGCTGTGGACTGTCATGGCTGGCCCGTCGGTACCCCTCGCAAGGAGACTCCTACTGGGGAGCACCTCCTGAGCATCACCACCCCCACGAAAGTGTGTTCGCCTTCCAAACTTATTGCCACGTGGTCCGCCATTTCACCTCGTAAAAAGTCTCCCTCTCCCAACAGCAAACTTCACATTCCTGTTAATCCAATCATGTTTGATGAGAGCTGCATGCTGGAGGTTCCCTCTGGGATTGGGCCATCGTCCGGTGCGTTTTCGCAGAGGTCGTATTCCATTCTGGCAGAAGACCTGGCTGTGTCCCTCACGATACCTTCTCCTCTCAAGTCTGACAGTCACCTCAGCTTCTTACGCCCAGTTAACGGGGAGCCCATGTCTGTGCCGGACAGTGTCATCAGTGCACACTTCAGTGAAGATGCCCTCTTGGAAGAGGAGGATGCTACTGAGCAGGACATCCACCTTGCCCTCGATACAGACAACTCCAGCTGTGGATCCAGCGATGGTAGGAGTAGAGAGGCAGCTGCTCCTCTTCTGTTTCACTTCAAACCTCATCTGCCCATGCAGGCAGTGGTGATGGAGAAGTCAAACGATCATTTCATCGTAAAGATCCGACAAGCTGCCACCAGGGCTTGCATACCTCCAGGCGATGAGGAGAATCTGACCAAAAAGCCAACAGGAGAAGAACAGTCTAGCGAAGGCTGTGATCCTGTCACACCTGCTGTGGGTGGAGAACTGGCTCCATCTTCAGAGGACAGCTCCTCCAGCCTTCCTCCAAGCACTGAAAATGTAAATGGTAAAGCAGTGCTTGAGGTTCAGTCACAAGCATCTGGGGAAGACTCCGAGGATGCTCTCAGTAAAACATGCAGAGTCCCAGATGTAAACCAGAGGGATCCAAAGACTGGTACCAAACGAAAGAAGGCTCAACTGGAAACCAAGGCGAAACGGGTCAAAGAGGAGGTTAATTTGGGAAGAAGTAAGCAGGAGAAGGCTTTCAAACATTCCAAGGAAAAGAGGAGCAGAACCCCCAGGAAGGAGAGAAGCAAGTCTGCATCTCCCACAGTACAGTTATCACCTAACAGCCTGTCTGCCAAGAACATCATCAAGAAGAAGGGCGAAGTTGTGGTGATGTGGACTAAGTGAGTTGGTCTTTTGCCTATTTTGTTATGAAGGGGAAAACTATTTAAATGATTTTGTTTTATATACAAAAAAAGCTATTTGAACTTCCCTCAACCTAATTGATTCCCTGTATTGTTTTTAGATACTAGGATGAAAAAAAGTAACATTTAGATAATGTACTGTACATGTACTTTTAGAATGAACTATCCATTAAATCTATCTGTGGGAGTCAGGTGGCTGAGCGGTTAAGGAATCGGGCTAGTAATCCGAAGGTTGCTAGTTCGATTCCCGGCCGTGCCAAATGACGTTGTGTCCTTGGGCAAGGCACTTCACCCTACTTGCCTCGGGGGGAATGTCCCTGTACTTACTGTAAGTCGCTCTGGATAAGAGCGTCTGCTAAATGACTAAATGTAAATGTCTCTGTTTTACCCCCAGGAATGAAGATCGAGCTATTCTCCTTGAACTGAAAATGAAAAGGGCCTCAACAGATGCATTCTCTGCCTTGTCAGACAAGCTGAACAAATCACCAGCTCAAGTATGCCTCACCATTTATAATGGGAACCCAGTACAATCAGCCAAACCAACACATTATCATTATCAACACTTTTGGTTAAAGAATCGTAAATGACACAATTCTTATTTTAAATTTGCAGATTGCTGAAAGATTTGGCCAACTCATGAAGCTTTTTAAGAAGAAGGAAAAGATGGCAAGCTGACCTTTCCGAAGATGTTTAAAAGTAACTTGAGTTTTTGAAGTACTCTGTTCTCCCGTGGGAAAGAAGACTGAATGCGGCACCTGTCATTTGGAAGTGTTACAAATGAAATGTTTGTGTTTTGATCTGTAAGGACATCTGAAACACATTCATTTGAAGCATTATAAACACAGTTGTAGATAATTAAACCTAGGATTTACATTCTTGAATGCAGTGTTTCACAATATAGCTGTTCTGGTTTCATTTATTGCACTTTTGTATACAGTGTCTTATTTTATTTTGAACATTACCATATCTCTCAACTTGACATGTATAATTATGCAGGTGGTACAGAATCTTTTTTTGAGAGTTTTACAGTGAGTAAATTTAGATCTTACATTTAGTTCATTAATTTCTTTAGTTTTACATTAAACAGTATTTAATTTTAAACTAAAGTTCACCTTTAGTGCAACAATGTTTAATGTGTGAATGGGTTTCATGTTCAATAGTTTTCTGAGTCAAGTTTCTCTAGCCAGCACACCAGAGAGGGCCTTTTATAAATGTTATTTTTATATGAGTCATGACCTGGGAACATTGATATTTTCTGTGTGAGGAATGCTTATACATTGTGTGTCATTGGTATGATACAAATGGAATTGGCCAAGGTTTGCTGGTTTGTCTTGGTATGTAGTGAATGAGTGACACGTGATAGTGTTAGACAATGTTAATATTGTACATTTGTCAATGAAAATAAAGTTTATTTATATATATAATGGTGATATTTATTTTTTTATGCTAAATCACTTTAAAGACATGTAAAAAAACAATTTCCCCTCTTCTACAGCAATACGCAGTGAAAGAAAGTCTTCTGAGTACAAGTAAACACTAAAACAATAAACACTAAAACAGCACATTTCAAAGTACGCTGAGTAGTACTGTTTCATGGTTGTACTGGCTCCAGGCACGTCACTATTCACAAACTGGGCCACAGAAGAAAGGGAATTAAGGTCACTGCCAAAGGGTACACTTGTCCACCAATGCTATCCTTTAACTCCATTCAACTATGCTTCACCCGCGGTGGCATGACTGTTATTCGATAGGATTCCAGACGAGGTTCCACTGAGGACTACCCATTTTGGGGGTTGTCTGGTGGTTTGGCAGACAGAACACAGTTCCTAAAATAGCATATTCCCTTATGCCCCTTATCAGAAATCGTACATGGCTCATTGATCAGTTTGTCTGGCTTGATGTGTTGCTCAGTTGATTAGAGGTCATTTTTATGAAATTTGTTCTTCTCCTCAAAACATTCCATGTAAATTCCCAACAAGATTGTGTCACCGCAATTGTAAATGACAATCTGTTTGGAGATAGAAAACAGTGCATGTATTGACATTCTAAGTTAGGCCATGGCACCATTGGTAACATGTCCTGTGTGTTGTCCTGCTGTCGACAATTGTGTGGTAAAACTAGCCTCGGGCTGTTGTCCATTCGTTTGGTGGGTCGATCCTTGCATTCTATGAGTCCAGTTTGCAACCGATTTGAAGTACTCTGAAAACAGCCATGCACAGGGCGTTCTCTCCAGGCTCCTCAATGGATAAGACTGGACCCCACAAGTGAAGCATCGTCTCACTTATAATGGCAATACGCTGAAGCAAGGGAAACAGACCCTAGTTCACAAGTAAGTCTGATGTTAAATTGTTCATGTGTGATGCTTGCCTAGATGAATTCAAACATACATTTCCAACCTGAAATAGATCATTTCATATTGAAATCCATTCAAAGGATAGTTAAAAAATATATATATTTATGCCTTTTGTGATGAGTAACCATGATTAATCCTTCTTACAGCATCTGGATATGAGACACAGAAGATGGGGGATTGGAATTTGCTTGGCAGTATCTTAGAAGAGGTACATGTTCACTCAACAATCGTTGGAAAAATCTGGCTCACCATTCTTTTCATTTTCCGGATGCTGGTTCTCGGTGTGGCGGCAGAGGACGTTTGGGACGATGAACGCAGTGAGTTTGTGTGCAACACAGACCAGCCCGGGTGCACCAACGTCTGCTATGACCAGGCTTTCCCCATCTCTCTCATACGGTACTGGGTCTTACAAATCATTTTTGTGTCTTCTCCTTCTCTGGTATACATGGGGCATGCACTCTACCGATTGAGGGCGCTTGAGAAAGAGAGGCACAGAAAGAAAGCCTTTTTGAAAGCAGAGTTGGAGGGAATCGAGGGTGCTCAGGAGGAACTCAAAAGGATCGAGAGAGAGTTGAGGAAGCTGGAAGAGCAGAAGAGGGTAAGGAAAGCGCCACTTCGGGGATCCTTGCTGCGTACATATGTTTTCCATATCTTGACCAGATCAGTGGTGGAAGTTGGTTTTATAATTGGGCAATATGTTCTGTATGGTATAGGACTTGATCCTCTGTATAAATGTGAGAGGTTTCCTTGCCCTAACAGTGTAGATTGTTTTGTGTCGAGACCAACTGAAAAGAACATTTTCATGGTCTTCATGCTTGTCATTTCTGGTGTTTCGTTATTCTTGAACCTCCTTGAGATATTTCACCTTGGGGTGAAGAAAATCAAACAAAGTGTGTATGGAAGTAGTAAATATGGAGACGAAGACAGCATATGCAGATCCAAGAAAAACTCCATGGTGCAGCAGGTTTGTGTTCTTACCAACTCCTCGCCCCAGAGGATGGTTCAGCTCACCCAGACGGCCTACACAGTGGTTCCTGGTGGCCAATCAGATGCTGTGGCCGTCTACATGCCCACAGCCACCCCTCAAACCCAGAACGGATCTGACCCACAGCCCCGGCAGCTGAGACTTCCCAGTCAGGCAGAACTCCACTCTCTGCGGCAGTACGGGGCGGTGGAGCGCCGCTACACCCTGGACAACAGGAACCACTCATGCAGCAGCGATGACTCCAACGGCCCCAAGGGTTCAGGACACCCACAGCACTGCGGAGCACAGCCTCGGGCCTCTCTGAGGGCCAGCCACATGGAGATACCGGCAGCCCTGAGGAACTCGCAGCGCAAACAGAGCAGAGTCAGCGCTTGCAAGGACTACAGTGACATGAGCGACTCTCCGGACAGCGGGCACTACCCCACAGCGAGGAAGGCCAGTTTCATGTCCCGTGGACTCTCTGAGAGCAAGCTGGCCAGTCCGCTCGACAGCCCTGGTTCTGGGAGCAGCCCGGACACGGAGGCCAAGAGACTAGCGCAGGGGGAGAGTCCTCCTATGACTCCACCTCCAGCAAGCGGACGGAGAATGTCCATGGTAAGTCTGCGTTTTTTGAAAATGGAGGGTTCTTTTCACGTATTTTTGAATAGGAAGATTCAATTTATATTCACTGTGCATAATTCCCTCTTTCAGAGCATGATTCTGGAGCTGTCTTCAATCATGAAAAAATGAAACGACGCCTGGACCAGAACGACCAAACACTTAGGAATACAGTACACTTATCGCAAAGCAACACTCCCCTTTCTTATTTGCCATATTTATTCACAATGACCTACATACAGTATTGTGGATGAGCATTGACAGCTTCAATTTTCCTTTTGTGGGTACGTACCAAAAAGAGCACATTTAGATTTCTTTGTCACTTCTTTGCAAACAATATCTGCAGTATCAGATCTAATTGTTTTTTTTCTTGTTGTATAATTCTACTTTTTTATATTAGGTATATGCAAGCCACTTGTTTTTTTGTAGAATGTTTTGCACACTTCAAAACAACATGTTACTCAAAGAGTAAAACAGAAAATAGCCACATCCAATTCAATGATGAGTTGGTGAATGAATTATATCTTTACAATTTTGGGTGATGCCAAAATGGTCAGAGGTGCAGAAGTGCAGAAACTTAACTGCACAAAAACAAAACAAGAACAATATGTTGGTTATCATTAGTGCCATACCCAGAGGAACTGCATTCTCATAAAATGAGATCAAATCTAATAGTAGCAGTTTATAGGTAATAACTTCTGTGACGTAAAACATCACATTATGATGATATTGTTTATCGTAACAATTGATATGAGAGGAAAAAGGGCTCCCTGGATCCTTAAGATGTTTTTAAAGGTGATTTGGAATATCTTGCTCCTTTCTAGTGTTTTTAGGTCACTTTATATGCCTTTTTCTATTAAAAGTATTTAGCTTCATTATTTATCCTTTTTCTTATTTGACTCAATGTTTTGTTGGTGGATGAAGTGAAACAGAATAGTTGGGTATTTATTAATACTAAACACTTGTTTGCATCGAAAATACTTTCATAAAAGAATAACAAAATGAAATGCATGATATGTTTCTTTATTTCATAAACAGAAATGGTGTCTAGACAAAAATGTCATTTATATACCACTAGCAATTGAAATGAATGAAAATGGGGTATGCACAATACCGTATTTACAATGGTTATTAAGTCATTTTAATTCATAAGGGTCATGTAGCATTTAAAAATTAAAAAGAGAGGAGAATAAGCTAATAACAGCTATTTCAAATTGACAATATTAACACAAAACGGTCATCTAGAAAAACGAGAGAAAAAACAACTGTGACTACAAGCTTAAGAGCTATTACATTAAAAATGATGCACCGAATTCTACTAATACAATAATCCATATAATCTGTGTAAAAAGCATGTAGAAAAACACCTGATGCAGTTTGCTGATACAGTCATTGACCAGTTATGAGAGGTATGAAGGATTTCACAGGTAGATAAGTGTGAGAACGTTCGCACGGCTGACTCGATAGAGGGACAAGCCCCTGCATACACTCACTTCACTTGAATGTGAACTATGGCCTCTGCAAGTTCTAAGGCAAATATCGGAGGTGCACTTGTATCCATGTAATGTGGAAACATCCCAGTTGGATGAAAAGACAAGTTGAGGAAAAAAGCATAGTTTGTTTGTTTACAAAACACTTACCATCTGTCCAATTTAACCTATAAATCACTATGTACATGGCAAATTTAATAGACACATGAAATGTGACACGGTTTTGTAAACATATTTAGTATTTTTTTTTTTTCTTTTTTTTTACTCTTATAATGATCTCAGACTGTGCATTCAATCAGGATAGCATTATATTATAAAGTTGAGCAATGTGAAAAAGGCAAGTTTTGTTCATATTTTCAAAGAACAACCTTTGGAGTTGATGAGCCAGTGTTTGATTCAGAGAAGCAGCAACAAAAAGTATCAAAAAGACAAAAATACTAAACAAAAGCATTAAAAAGAGGGTTATTTCTCATAATTTTGCAGCAAAAGCCTTGCAAAACCATTATTTAGCATAACCCCATTAATCACAATGTCCAAAGCCCATAGTTGACAGATTCAGATTACATGACTTGGCCTTTGTGTGTTAAACTAAGAAAAACTTACAGAGACAAAAAGAGCTAATTACTATTGTCTGGTTACTCCCAAAACAATATTTCCAATTCATTACCCTCAAAATCATTTAACTGTATAACTCTCTATTGCTGGCCTTGATCTATATTTTGGAAAGCGTATTCGTGTTCACAACAGTAAACATCAGTTTAGGTGATTTAAAATCATATTGTGGGACATAGGGCTATATTTTCAGACACAAAGTAAACAGAACAGAAGAGCAAACAAGGAAGCAAATGAGCTGAAAGCACAAAAAGCCAGATTCAGGTTAAGGATTTAAAAGGAGTGAGTTATTTTTCCAAAACGGAAGCTAGCTAGTTTTAGTTAGCTTCCGTTACCTAGCAACCTAGCATAATACTCGTACCAATGCTACTACCTGCTAGTGTTACTTGTTAGCCTCCTAATTGTAAATTTTGAAGCCATATTATAGCGTTTGTCATATAGTTTTTGTCTATCGGAAAATAGTCGGTTGGAATGTTCAGAATCACATGTGTGACGCTACTCCTTAACTGGTTAAATGCTTGGCACCCTGACACAATATACAAGAGCAACTGCCAAAACGACAGCCTCAATCACTTAAACCTGACAACTTGAGATGCTAACAGAAGGTTACATGGCCTGAAATGCATCGGGTGATCATGGAGGTGACTGCTACGTTCAACTGCTCGTGAAGCAGGCGTACTGGAGCACTCTCAGGATAAAAGGCTGATAGATCTGTTCTTGACTGTTTCCCAATATGAGGGTGAGCTTGCACACCAAACCTTCTTCTGTGTCACCTATATGAATTTAGGGTCTCTTTAGGTATAACAAAACAATTAGGAAGAATTCGAAATGTTACATACTGTAGGCCTACAAACCAGAAATAAGCTATGCACTCATTGCTATCCAAAGAACAACATCAATAGTAATTTATAGTAGCATTATAAGGACATTAAAAACAGATATCAAGTGATACCTAATATTATAGCTTTGATGGAGGATGATAAACTTCATGAATCTAAATACATTTCCCCCTGTCGTCAGAAAGATATTTATCAACTGAAGCCTTAATAGGAGTGTGCTTTTTCTGTGGAACCTCATGCTTCCCACATTACTTCAAAAACAAGTAAGTAAAAATCCATCAATAGTTTAGGAATTGCATATGTCCTGTTCAGCCCATTCATCTTTAGTTTCCTGTTTTACCTGATAAAACGTTTAGGGTGGTAAATACTGTTCCCCTTTCCTACTAGCATATGAATGAGAAAAGACTGGAGTGAAAAAATTACCTCACAAAAACGAATTACAAAAGGTCATCGCAACACTAACACTCACACATTACTGGTCAAGTATTGTGTGTGTCTGTGTGTTGACGTGTGAGAACCTAGTTTAATCTTATTAAAATCTTATGGAAACTTGTAAAATAATCGGACTAGCAAACACACTGAATCAAAGACACACTAAAGCAACCCAACCTAAACAGCTCTAGTCTCATCACTGATCTTGAGTATCAGAATTTCATCACGACAAGCTTTTAGGAAAGCCTTTTAGCTGATAAAAGTTGGGGACATTAATTCTAAAAGGGTCTATCCATGTCATCCAATGTTAAGTCTTTCCACAGTTTGAATTTAATTTGTCTTCAACCTGAAAGTATTATAAATAAAGCTTTATATTTTTATGTACTTCACACCGCATCATAAATTATGGCTCTGCTTTTTCTAAGTATTACTTTTAAGTATCTCAAATGAACAGGTAAGATCAAGGATTTGTTTTTAACAAGAAAATGCAAATATTGTTCATCAAAAAACAATATTGTTTTGCTGAGGACTATAGAGGCAAACATAAGCTAGACAGAATAACTATGTAAGTTATACAGGCAACATGCAAGCACATCACAGAAGGATGTTTTCAACAAATGTACACTTAGAGCAAAAGTTGCTATTTCTGACTATTGCCATCAGTTTAACAACAATACACTGCTTTCACATGAACTGAATTTTGAATCAGCTTATTCCATTTTTAAAGAAATAGAAATATAAGATGTGAACACTCATAGTATAACATTCACCTCCTTTCTTTGTTAATAGACCTGTGTATTTTATTAGCATTCTTCATCGAGATATTTATTGTGTGTCAACATACACATATTTAAGGATGTTTATTTAAGTGCCAATTTAAGTGCTCCATGATCACACTCCCTTGGTTCTGATAGAGTCTCTAAATGAAGAGCCAACCAGCTGAGCCTGGGGCTGCAAACGAAGTGCCAGAACCGAGTCAAATTATTAGGAGAAAGCATCTCTGTAGTCAAATAAATCCATTTTCCTTTCTTTCTTTAGTCAAAGAAACTAGCTGAATTAATGACCCATAGCTTGAGAAGGTGTCCACACTCCCTGACTTGAAAACACAACACTGGAGAAATTCATAGGGGGTTCATAGGGAGTTTCACCATCAGGCTTGTAGCATCTTTCAATATTTTTTTTTTTTGTCCTTTTCTTTCTGTTTTTCTTTTCAAAAACACAAGCTGAGACTCTTTTCACATTTAAAGAGGTGTCAAAGTTTGAGTGGACGTGGCTTGAGCCACCAGCCACGTTCCTTACACTGCCCTCATCATAAACATAGCATTTTCACGCAAGGGGCTCTAAAATGAATGTGTGTGTGTTTTCAATGCACGTGGCTGTGTGTCTGTGCGTGTGTGTGTGTGGTGTGTATTAAGCTGATTTCCTGAGTTGAAGAACACCCACCCTTATGGGGAATTTTCCTTTAGACAGGAAACAGCAAAGCAAATGTTTCCCTTAGCAAAAAGGTGCATGATACAAGCCCAGTGAAAAAGAAACAACCTTACAATATTACTGCGACAGTCACCATGCGCCAAACTATGTACATTATAATTCTGCCAAGCAAGCACTTGAAAATTACCATTACAACATCCAAATACAATGGTATTGCTGACCTGTGGGAACATAGCTATTTAACCACCTGGGAAATATTTCTTCTTCTCTTTCTTTCAGTGCTGAGGAAGGCAAAGGAGGAATGTTTAGGTACTGTGTGTACACAAAGTCTGCTGTACAGAGACACAAACGAAAGACACAGAAGACATTTTTGCATATGAACATGTACAGTCTGTCTGCTTCATAAATCTCTCATGTACATACGCTGTATTCTCATTCTCATGAATCAAGTTGAACATTCAGAAGATTTCCTGAGTTTGAATTGCTGTGACAAGGGCCACCAAGAGCGAGTTAGAGAGAGGGAGAGAAAGTGTGAGAGAGAGTTAGAGAGAGGGAGAGAGAGAAAGAGTGAGAGAGAGGGAGAGAAAGAGGGAGAGAGAGTTAGAGAGAGAGGAGAGGTAGAAATAGAAAACAGACGAAGTGGGACAGAACGTTGGTGTGTATTTATGAGTCTATGAGTGAAAAAGACAGAAAAAGAGAGAGAGAAAAACAAAGAGAAAGATTGAGGTTAAGATATCAAAAGTAGACAGAGAGACAGAAGACAATTAGAGAGTTGCAGTTAGGTCCATTGAGGTTTGATATTGATGTGTGATCTTAGCCCATCCCTGTTGTGGGGAGACTGAAATACATGAAGAGACCGTGTTGCCACTGTGGAGGTTGCTGCCAGGGCGAGAGTAGCACCATTGAACTGACGTGATTGGTTAGACGGTCCCACTCTGTCTTGGTATAAGGAGAATACCTGGAGAACAGTATTGCTGCTGTTAAGACAACTGTAGTGTCGACTTTTCAAAAGACAACAAAACACATAAATACAAACAAAAATTTGCGTTCAAAGAACACTGGCAGAGGCTGACCGTCTCAACAACCCGAGAGAGGGTTTGTCAGAAGAATACGACTAGAATTAAATAATAAAAAATAAAAACAAACCGAAAGATACTAAGAGCAGTCCTTTCTCGGCTGTTCGTCGGTCGTACATTTATCTGTCATTTCCTGGCAGAAGTCTACCGTGACCGTCTGATTGGACTGTTCGAAAGAGAGGCCTGACTCCGTGAGCTGGCCTGGCTCCTGGCCCTCCACGTCAGTTCCCGGCCCATCCGCACCGTTCCCCATGGCCAAGTCTGCCTCGCTCTCTGAGGGGCCCGGAGACTTCTGGAAGCTGGGTTCCGGGGTGGCGGCGCCCGAGTGGGTTGTGAGGTCGATGCTGGTGGCGGCTGGCGAGTGGGAGGCGTTGTTGTTGGTTGTGGTGTTGCCGGGCCGCAGGACAGGGCAGTAGTGGTGCAGCGACTGCACCTGTTCTGGGCTCAGCTGCACGTCTCTGCACACCTCCTGGGACAGGCAGGAGAAGTTCTCCCACAGCTCGCCCATACACGCCTTCAACTGGTTCCTCTCTGTCAGCAGCTTCTCCTTCTCACAGACCTGTACACACACACACACCCACACACACACACACACACACAGACACACAGACACACACACGGACACAGACATTAGGCACTTATAAATATAGCTTTGATGATGGCTTCAGAGAGGCACATCCATGTTGATTCCAATTTAACGGTTAAAAAGGGAACACTTTTCACATCCTTCTATTATACTCAGAAGGCTGGATGACATTTCGAGGAGTCTTGTCAGTTTTCGTGGGCTGTGTAACACTTCCTGTGCTGACACATCAAAGACTCGCAGCTCCACCCCCATAATGGAACGAGCATGTGACAGACAACCTCCAACGCTGCCATGGAAACGTGTGGGTAGGAAGGTAGGAGGAGAGTCAGCAGTCTGTGGAGAGGGGCTGGTTTCAGAGTGCTCTGCCCCCAACACCAACCTCCACCAGACTGCTGTTTGGCATCTGGGCAATAGAAACTAATGGTCTGGAGCTAAAGTGCAGACACATGATACTGATATGATAATATTTAATTTAACATACACTTTGTCACAAGGTAATGTTTACTGCACGGTCAACATCTGGTGATGTCTTTGTCAAAAAGAGCGTTGTTCTTGATTAATGTTTTTTTTTGAGTGAACATGGATAATGTTGAAAGAGCGAGCTTGTAAACAGAGTGTGTGCTTGTAGACAGAGTGTGTGCTTGTAGACAGAGTGTATGCTTGTAGACAGAGTGTGTGCTTGTAGACAGAGTGTGTGCTTGTAGACAGAGTGTGTGCTTGTAGACAGAGTGTGTGCTTGTAGACAGAGTGTGCTTGTGTAACAAACGTGGCGATGCCACCGTCAGAGGTGGTCGATGTTTCGCCCGCACCTGGGATCCAACCCGCCACCTCTAACTCCTCAAGCGAG
>NC_085025.1:1883898-1935624 GCF_963692335.1 Osmerus eperlanus
GACTGTCGGGGCTGGTGGGGCTCGCTGCGTTTGTGGATTCCTTCCACAGACGGAGGCTCAGTCCTGTCATGTTGCTCCAGCCCCTGCTGAACCCCCGAGAGCTTCTCTCTGCTCTGTGGATCCCATCGCCATGGCAACGCACCAGTTTCACCCTCTCCTCCCTCTCTGATCTCTCTCTCTCTGATCTCGCTCTCTCTGATCTCGCTCTCTCTTTCGTTCTCTTGCTCTCTCTCTCTGGGCTCCCTGTGCACTTCAAGGTCTCAGTCTAGGAAGCTGAGATACCTCTCCTCCAGGCACATCGGAAATAAGTCTGCCTGCAACAAAGGCAAATGTTGCTGACGCAATGCATCTACGCTGAAAGTGAAACAGCGCTAGAAACATGACTCTGATTACAGCATGTCCCTCGCTATTCAACTGTCTTCCTAATGATCTTCGCTGTAGCCAAGGTTACGTCCTACATTTTCGCTATCAAAGTAGATTTTCACCTAGGAAATAAAAACAACCACTACAACAACAACAACAGCCACCACCATCCCAGTGTGACTGCAGTCTGGAGGACGTCTGCCCAGGTGGATTAAAGGATGATTAGAGGATTTGCCATTCATCCCTGTCAGCACAGCTCCTCATCCTCCCCCGGACAGCCAGCTCCCCCTTCACCCTCTCCTGCTACGCTCTCCTACTCCCCCCCCCCCCCCTCCCCACACACACACAACCTTTCTGGCCACATCGCTCACCGCACACAGGCTGTGTTCTGAGCCCAGCACGGCTTCACCTTAGCACGCCGGCTTATTAGTAATCCAACAAAAATGTCACAGGTCTGCTTGATACCTTGGTGCTCTGAGAATTTACACATGCATATGAGATCTGTGCTTGTTAGCATGGCTAATCTTGATTAGGGAGATATAGCGCCACGGGGGGAGCGGGAGATTGAGAGGCCATGGACACCCTCAGAGGATCCTAACCCTTCCTTCATCACAGCTTGTCTTACAACCACACACCTCCCAGCACACAGGATCAACCAATCACTGCGCTCGATGCTGCCGCCGCCCCCTCCAATGTGTGCGCTCAGTTTGTTGCGGCGCGTTTGGACTCCCACATTCAGTCTCATTACACAAACATCCAGCAGTGCATAAAGCAGATTAATAATATCAAAGCACATCTGTGCTCTTTGGTGGTGGAGTAAATCTTTTAGCGAAACACTCTCGCTTCAAGAATGAGATGATCTAATGAGCGCTAATGCACACCTGGAGTGCTGGGTCACCGGGAACAGATTAGCCAAGGTGACGTGTGGTGACAGATGATCTGCCTTGTGTGGGACATGTCTTCTTTCTTTTCTTCTGTAAACGTATTCCTTATTGTTGTTGCATGTCTTGATTGTTGTGTTTTATATATTTTGGTCAACCTCGTTTAAAAAAAAATGTGCTACATAAAGATTGATTGATTGTTTGACAGGAGAGGAGGGCGTACTTACCTCTGGGCCCTGCTCCTGCACATGACAGGACTCGCTGTCTCCCTCGGAGAAGGACCCGGACTCGTCGCTGGAGTTGGTGCCGTACGACTGCTCGCACTTGATCTTGGGGCGCGCCTGGCTGAAGAGGGTGTCGCCCCCCACGCCGGGCTCCGGCGGGTCGGCGGTGATGCAGCGCGTCACGTTGGAGCTCGGCGAGGAGGAGAACTCGAACTGGGGCAGGCTGCAGGGCGAGCCCCCGCTCCCGTCCTCCGCGTACGAGTAGGAGGAGCAGGAGCTGGAGGTCCGCGTCCGCGTCTCAGACGGCGGAGACCGCGGGCACACCTTGATGGGCACGGGGCAGCTGGTGTTGGGCCTGGGCCGGCAGGGGATGGGGGCCTCGGCCGGGGTGGTGCTGGGCGAGTAGGTCTGGGAGCTGGGGAGAGACTGGCTGGCCCCGGCCCACAGGCCCTTTGGAGGGTGCTCAGAGAGGCCCGCCTCCAGGGAGTTCCCTCCGGGGTAGGAATGCGCCGGGGTTCCCAGGCGGTCACAAGCCCCTGAGGAGAAGATGACGCTCCGGCGGTCCAGCTCCACTTCCTGTTTGCAGACGCCGTCGCAGGAGGCGGACTTGAGGGACAGCCCGGTGGGGAAGCCGTCCACCTCTTTAGGGGAGGGAACAGGCAGGGCCTGCTCCCCAGAGAAAGGCCTGAAGTCTTTATGATCTCCCTGAGTGGTTCCTTTGTCTTGTGGACAGGCGAGTCTGTTAGCAAACAGCCGCTGTGACGTGTCAGGCAGGGCCTGCGGGTCCCCCCCTTTCTTGAAGAAGGCGCGCAGGCAGGAAGGGGACTTGTTGCTCTTGGCTCGGTCGGCCAGCACAGGGCTGTCCATCTCCATGGCAGTCACGTCGTCCTTGTCTTGGCTGTCCCGCTCGTCTCCAGACAGGCACAGCGAGATGGCTTCGTCCTCAGCCCGAGGCTCCACTTTGATCTGGGCTGCAGGCAGCCCGCTCTGCCCTCGCACCGCACCGCTGCCAACCCCGACGCCTTCTTTTAATGTGCTTGGGAAACCTGAGGTACTGGTGTGTGAGGTGTCGTTATTGTGCTTGTTGCAGGCCCACTGGTACTTCCTGTATTTGGGGCAGCGCGGGTGGTCAGAGGCGCCGTGCCTGTCGAAGTCGGCCGCTACACGCTCCTCCTCCGGGCGCCGCAGGGAGGCCAGGGCGTCTCCGCGGCGACGCGGCCTGGGGGACGTGGCCTTGGCGCTCTCCGACTGCATGCTCTCGTCCTCCGAGTGGTTGACGTCCGGCGCCCCCTTGCGGCACAGCAGCAGCCCGTCCTCCTCGCTGCGGAGCTGAGCCTCCAGGAAGCGAAAACACGAGTCTTCCAGGTTGTGCATGCGCAGGAACTGGGCACAGCGGATGACTTCCTGGATGTTTTCTCTGCTGAGTAACAGCTTAGCAGTGTAGGCAAACTGCAACAATGGGGCGAATCCTCTGGCAGTGACCTGTGAAAAAACAGGGAAATTGCCAGCATTACCATCAGCACTGTCGTTGTTCAGAGTCCTTGGAGTGTGCTGAGACAAGCCGACAGCTCTAACCATCATAAACAAACACTGTAAAGTACCAGTTAATCTTTTATCGGGTCAGCACTGAACTTTCTATGCAGCGGTAAATAAAACCCAGGGGTGCTGTCTGTCTGCCTGCCTGCCTGTCTGGGTGTCTGGTCTCTGCTTGTGTGTCCACCCAACATTTTCATAACAATAACCATTTGGATATTCCTTTCACCCCAAAGTCTAACACAGTCCACCCCCTTCCCCGACCCAGGGCCCAGCCCCGGCCCCGACCCAGGGCCCAGCCCCTGCCCCGACCCAGGGCCCAGCCCCGGCCCCTGCCCCACCTCCGACCAGTGTTGACAGACACACGTCTAGTGGTGTGGTAATACATGTTTGTGTGGATCCCCGCTTCTGCAGCCTCACCCTGTGTTGCTGAGCTGGGTGAAGCGTGTTTGCAGTGTGTGCAGCCTAATGGGTTGTAAGACTGCGGCTTATCCTTATTGCTGCCATGTGGAGTAGGATGAGAGAGCAGGGGAAGCCATCCATTTGGACTTAATGCTAGATAATTAGGTAAACTCCTGAGCCCGGGCAGGCTAGGCCGCCCTCTGCTACTGTTGTTGCTGAGCAGAGACGGAAGAGAAAGGAGATGGTTTACAGTTCTGTCTGGTGTTCAGAGACCGCGGTGCACTGTGCAATCCTATGCATATAGCACACACACACAAACACACACACACTCTGCTTTACTACAGACACATTTATTCCGGTGAGACTCTGTAGGAATGTGATCAAACCGCACAGAAGCAAGGTTCACGGCTCACACGCTGTAGCACAATAGCTTCACTTTGAATCTGGGAAGGCGTGGATGGTTGGACAAAGCGTCTTTTCAGAGCCTGAGCGATGTAAAGTCCTCCTCATCAAGACCTAACAGGCGCTCGCATGTATGAAAGGTGTAGCCCAGTGGGTTTTTAATGAGAGCCATGTTTACTGATAGTTTAGTTTCTATTGTGTGTGGGAACAACACAAGATGAATTACCTCTAGGTGTGCTGGCAGACTACTCTCTCACACCTCCCTCCCTCTCTCTCTCTCCCTCTCTCTCTCTCACACACACACACACACACACTCTCCCCCGTGCAAGTCATACAGCCATCGTGTCTAGCAGTTCCCGTACTCCATGCCAGACACCCTGCCTGTAAAACACCCTGCTAGTTTTTCCCCCCTCAAAAATCCAGCTCCCAAAACCACTGAAATCTGCTTTGTGGTTTTTCTGTTTGGAAAAACAAGCAGGCTTGAGGTCATGTGATCCAGCCTCGACAGAACAGGAGACTTTCTACATCAACCCAACAGGATGGACCAGGATTACTGTGGACACGTTACTGCATGTTATGGTTGCATATGTACAAGCACGCCTCATTAGCAGTCAGCATCCTGGAGATTTATGATGATACACCCTAGTGTATGAACACATGAGTGTTCTGTGGGCTCAATCTCTTTGCACTCTGCTGCTTTTTTTTCCTTTAATCATGTTGAATTAACGATTAAGCTAATATTAGTAAAGACGAGTCGTATTTTAAGCATAGGTTCAATCTTTGTTGTTAGAATTCAAAAGATAACCCACCATCAAAACAGATGTGTGCTATGCAGAAAACCCCCCGTGTGTTTACACATTAATTCAAACCTGCTGTGTTCCCTGTTTAGATGTATCCATTTATCCAGCACAGGGTTGACTGGAGGACAGAGATACCCACTGTCTGAGTCTGTGGATGTCTTCCAAGGCAGAACCGCATGTTCTGAGAAGCCAAGTCTACATGCTGCAGCTGTACAGCCTGCATCTATCCGGTACGACAGACAGCCAGTCAGCCAGCCAACCAGCCAGCCAACCAGCCAGCCAACCAGCCAGCCAGCCAGCCAGCCAGCCAGCCAACCCAGGCACAGCTCCCTCTACGGTTCCGGCAGCCCAGCTCCAATCCGTCATTGTTGAGCGAAACCTGCTGACTCCATATCTGTGTGGGGGGATACTGCATGTGTGTGTGTGTGTGTGTGCTCATACAAGGTGGATGGGTTAGTGTGTGTGTGGTGGGCTGGGGGAGGGGAAAGTCTTTGAGTGGACTATCCACTATTGATGAGCACAGCAACTCTGCTATAGTTCCACAGCGCTGCTCCAGACACACACACACACAAACACACACACACGTAATCCCTACAGAGCAGACAGTGCCCCCAAACAAGGAGCTAGTCTGGGTCAGCTGACTGCTCTGCTCCACCCATTATCCCCCAGCAACCTCCCCTGCAGCTCCTTTCAGGCGCAGGCAGAGCTGATCCAGCCAGGCGGATCTATACAGGTAAAAAAGTGGTCTGGTCTGCTGGGCCGGCACACCCAGAGCTGCTGATCCACACACAGGCTGCTGGGAGAAAGTGCTGAGTGAACCATGGATCTATTTTCAGCTTGTATCAGCAGCAGCTGCCTGCGGGAGCCCATCTTTATGTGCGCCCTGCGCCATATGAGATTACTCCCAGTGTTACAACCAGCACCGCAGCCCTAATGAAGGAGGGAGGGAGGGATCCCAGAGATAAAGAGAGATATATGGGAGAGAGGGAGAGAGAGAAAGAGAGATACATGGTAGAGAGGGAGAGAGAGAAAGAGAGATATATGGGATAGAGGGAGAGAGAGAAAGAGAGATAGATGGTAGAGAGGGAGAGAAAGAGAGATAGATGGTAGAGAGGGAGAGAGAGAAAGAGAGATAGATGGTAGCGAGGGAGAGAGAGAAAGAGAGATAAAGAGGGAGGAAGGAGGTGAAGTGAAGGAATAAGCAAAAACAAAAAAGGAGATGGTGGCAAGACTGAAACATAAAAGGGATCCAGAATGATAGAGTAGGGATAAGAGGAGGATAAGAGGAGGTTTCCTGAACACGAGTACAGACTTTGACATACAAGGCGTACCTTCCCGTTTACTGTATGAATTGTGACAAAAAGACAAATTCATCTAAGTGACAGATCTGGGGCGTTTTGTGCTAACAACGTGGACCTCTGGACCTGGTCTCTCCCTACAGTGTGGCTGGAGAGACCACGCCGTCACTAACAAATCCACCTGGATCATTCTCACGGTTTTGGGAAATCTGCCAAATGTCCTTTCATAAACAACTCTGTTCCCTGTCCCTCTGGGAGATCCATGGTCTTACACCGGCCTTTTGCCTCTCTGTAGTTGAGATGGCAAATTTATGCAAATGTACGCTGGCGAATTTATGCATGTCATGCATTCTAATGAGAACGCCGCATGCATCACAATGGAATGCTTCCCTGCCGGTGCCAAGGAGGAAAATACTCCATCTCCACCGGAGGACACTACAGCCATCGCTGCTTTAACATCAGATTGGCTGAGTAACCTCACATTAACCTCTGGATTCATGAAGGGACAATGAAGAGTCTGAGTCACAGCTCAAATAGGAAACACTTCTACTAGAGGCACAGCCTCCAAGCCTGTTTGACCAGGCCGGACATCAACGGGGAGAGGTAGATACGATGAACTCATCACGAAGATTAAGCTCTCTGGTCAACCTAACGTTTTATTTGTTTATTTATTCATTTCACCTCCGTTAATAACACAGGAAGTCACCCCTGTAGCTAACATGAGTGCATAATCTCACAAACAGCCACACTGTGAGCGGGACCAAAATGTTTTTGCACAGTAACAGCATTAGACAGTCAGACGGTTAGAGTGCTGAGCCGTCTGTAAGTAAACGTCCCTCTGACAGGGGATTAAATCAGATACTGTACTTCCTAATCCTCTGGTAGTGAAGCTTACGGCTGGCGGCCAGACACGGGGGAGGATGTGACCCTGGGCCTTTACGATCAGGACACTCCAGGCCTTCACACTAAAAGCCCCTTCTCGTTCCACTGAGGTCTCTTTGTTTCTGTGGAAACAGACGTGTTCACTGCGACTTCTCCTCAGCTTTCGGACACCCTGGGCGCTGAAGGAGCCCCCACGCCAGCTAATGGCTACTTGTCTGTGCCGAGAGGGTTAAACAAAGAGACCTGTAAACACACCCAGATCACTCGACAGACTCTCCACAGGATAGCACTGGATGGGAGACCCAAGGTGATTCAGTTGCCCATCCAGACAAAGAGCCTCTATCTCACCTGTCAGCTTAGTATCTGAGACATGCCCTTGTAGATCAGAGTACCCCCTGCCTGGACCAGGGGTGTGTGTGTGTGTGTGTGTGTGTGTCTGAGAACACCATCCTTCACAGCAGGGGGTATTATCTTCTCACCTCCGCCCTCCTCTCCCTCCAGGCCCCACCTTCTTTGGGGTGAGTCTGCATGCTCCTGCCATCTGTCTAATAAGCCGGGAACATTTGATAAACAGCGAGGGCCATCAGGAGCCTATGTCAACCGGCTGCCATTTCCTCTCGTCCTGTAAACCCGAAGATGATCAGATCCCGACCCGGCCAACTATCGCTTACGGCTGGGGGGGGACGACACGCATCGTCAATGCCTAGATTTGACCAAGCACATTACTTTTTCTCTCCCCTCCCGTTGCCTGCTAGCTAAACTCTCCCTCTCGCTCTTAACAGTAGGAACTGCTGCAACAAGACTTTCAGACCTGGGTGTTAAATTCAAAGAAATGGGAATGCCGTCTAGGTCCTTTTCTCTTTCCTTCTCTGATGAGATTAACTCATTCAAACCCATTAGTGAGTTTCAAATATTTCCAATGGTCCCCACAGCGTAAGTAATTTTTCTGATACAGTAGATAGCTAGCTTAGTTAGCTGCCGGGCTAAATGACCTAGAATTACACTCGTAGCAACGCTACTACCATGCTAATGTTACTTGCTAGCCTTCTGAAGCCATACTAAAGCGTTTGTGGTGTAGTTTTTGTCTATCGGAAATGTTCAATTTTCGCTGTAGCGCCCACTTTCGAAAACTCACATATGTGACGCTACTCCTCAAGACACCATCTGCGGTCATGACTGAGAGAAAAGCTAACAAACAGGAGGTGGTCTGAGGTGTGTGTGTGTGTGTTCAAACTCCCTCAGTCTGCTGAATCACAGGCTGGCCTCTCCTGTTTGTAAAGAGTCTACCAGAGCAGAGCACAGCTTCCTTCGCCTCCCCCTGCTCTGGTCTGGATTCAATCACACTCCAGTCTGGGTCTTTCCAGGCCAGACAGAGATTTCCCAAGCTGAGGTCAAACAGGAATGCGCAAACAAGTGTAGAGCAAACCAGCAACTGTATGAATGAATATTTGAACGTATTCAGTCCACGCAATCATTTAAATGATCCCAAGTGAATTAGTTTCCTTGTACAATACAAAGGAAAATAGTCACGCTACATCCAGTATAGGAATGAGATCATCCAATGATTTCTTTTATTCCACTTTTTCACAGTGGAGGCTTGTTTGAAGGGGCTTGGGGAGTGTGGAGGTGATGTGACAGCTCAGTCACAGTTTCAGTCAGAGCGAATCAGACTCTTACACCCAGTGTCATCACAAGAGAGATCTGCGATGGGAGCCGACCCTCCATGCCAGCTCCTCTCCAGCGGAGGGCTCTTTGTTTGAGAAACCGCCGCAACAATCACATCGGTGTCACATTGGCCCCCTATGAATCACCCTTTGTCCCTGCTGGCGATTTAAGTGATGTAGAGAAGTGCTCTTATGTGAGTGTAGCCTTCACCTTTTAAAACCTAACCCTGAGTCCCTGATCTTCCTCCCCCTTGCTGGTTAAGGGCAGGGTGGCTGTAGGGAGACAAGACAGGACTGTTTGGTTCTCATGATCAGATTCTCTCTCAACAAAGGCTTGATTAACAAGCTCCCTCTCTGAAACCGCAGTGACATGATGATGATGTCACTAACCTGACACGACCCCCGGAACCTCTGGGGTAACGAGGTCATCTGGGAGGAAAGATGGAGGAAGAGGGAGTGGTTTCAAGAGTCTTTGTTTCACATTTCATCTGTGCTTTTCTCTCTCTCCCTCTCCCTCTCTCTTTCCTGCCCTCTCTCTCCCTCTCTCTTTCCTCCCCTCTCTCTCTCCCTCTCCCTCTCTCTTTCCTCCCCTCTCTCTCTCCCTCTCCCTCTCTCTTTCCTCCCCTCTGTCTCTCTCACTCCCTCTCTCTTTCCTCCCCTCTCTCTCCCTCCCTCTCTCCCCCCTCCCTGTTTCCTCCTTGCATGTGGCAATCATTCCTTTTGTTACACATCGGTGGCATCCTTCAGTAGAGCTTCCTGGCTCCAGGAGCCTGTGTCCCAGAGAGCTCTGCCCAGCTGACCGAGCCTTGGAGGCCCTTGACGCTGCCGCCTGGCTGGGGTCGAAGGCTCTCTGACCGCCCCGGCCCCTCCACACAGACGAGTCTCTCACAGGGCTCAGGTACAGAGAAACGGGCTCTTGTCACTGCAAGTTAGTCAGACCAGCACGACAGGTAAACCTGAGTGATGACTGGAAACGACGGACATTCCTCAATTTGAAGACAGTGCCGTATCTAGACAGGGTGACAGAGATGTTATCTCCTCACAAGGGGACAGAGAAGGCAGAGCCTCACTGGTAATAGCAAAACGTTATCCCAATTTAAAACGTATTCCCTACTTTCATTACATTTATATATTTTTTACACAATTGGAAGTGTACTTAAACTGTACACATTTTGTATATTCACATACTTATTGACAACTTTTAATGTAGAAGCTTCATCATTTCTGCATGATGAACGCACAGTATAATAGTTTAGCGAGGGAACTAGATTAGATTAGGTGCACATTTTTATCACAATAGCTCCAAAGACGTTCCTTTCATCATGTTATGATACGCTGTGTATTTGCTTGGATATGCTTTCCTGTTATCCTGTCATATTTAAAGCAGCAGGATGAAGGGACAAGAGATTTGGTTGGAATCCCAACAAGAGTCACTCTTTCCCTGACACATTACAGAAAGAGGCTCCTGTTGAAAGATGTCACTTTCCACACTCACACATGCACCTGAAACCCCTGCAGCTCTCGGGTTATTCATGGGCAGAAACAGTGAATGAAAGGGATTCTGCTTTGAGGGCTGGGGAGCCTTTCCCTGCAGTAGTTCTCTTGAGTTAGGGAGAGAGAAAAAGCACACAATGCTAATTTTATATAAGACAGAAAGGGACTGATCTCCATGGTGATGCTGATGACTCTTCTCCAGTCGGCGTGGTGACAAAGTCTTTTGACAGGCGTTTCCTTATTAATGCTCGCCCCCTTCTAGGAAGAACAGCTCTCCTTCACACATGTGGTGTTTGCCCCAGTTTTGGCACATGTATGCATGTGTAAGTATGCGTGCGTGCAGACATGTTTGTGCACACTGCGTGTGTGTGTGTGTACGCTCAATTTGAAAGTGAGTGTGTGACATGAATACGTCAGTGGAGAAGTGACGTATGTGTGTGCGGTGGTGGCTAGCTTTGACGGGGTGAGGTAGGAGTTACAGAGGAGGGTGGGGGGAGGGGAGGGGGAGAGAGGGGATGGGAGGGGGAGGTGGGAGAGGGGATGGGAGGGGGAGGTGGGAGAGGGGATGGGAGGGGGAGGTGGGAGAGGGGATGGGAGGGGGAGGTGGGAGAGGGGATGGGAGGGGGAGGTGGGAGAGGGGATGGGAGGGGGAGGTGGGAGAGGGGATGGGAGGGGGAGGTGGGAGAGGGGATGGGAGGGGGAGGTGGGAGAGGGGATGGGAGGGGGAGGTGGGAGAGGGGATGGGAGGGGGAGGTGGGAGAGGGGATGGGAGGGGGAGGTGGGAGAGGGGATGGGAGGGGGAGGTGGGAGAGGGGATGGGAGGGGGAGGTGGGAGAGGGGATGGGAGGGGGAGGTGGGAGAGGGGATGGGAGGGGGAGGTGGGAGAGGGGATGGGAGGGGGAGGGAGGGAGAGGGGATGGGAGGGGAAGGAAGGGAGAGGGGATGGGAGGGGGAGGGGAAGGTGGGAGAGGGGATGGGAGGGGGAGGGTGGGATGGGAGGGGGAGGGGAAGGTGGGAGAGGGGATGGGAGGGGGGGGAGGAAGGTAGAGGGGATGGGAGGGGGAGGGAGGGAGAGGGGATGGGAGGGGGAGGGAGGGAGAGGGGATGGGAGGGGGAGGTGGGAGAGGGGATGGGAGGGGGAGGTGGGAGAGGGGATGGGAGGGGGAGGTGGGAGAGGGGATGGGAGGGGGAGGTGGGAGAGGGGATGGGAGGGGGAGGTGGGAGAGGGGATGGGAGGGGGAGGTGGGAGAGGGGATGGGAGGGGGAGGTGGGAGAGGGGATGGGAGGGGGAGGTGGGAGAGGGGATGGGAGGGGGAGGTGGGAGAGGGGATGGGAGGGGGAGGTGGGAGAGGGGATGGGAGGGGGAGGTGGGAGAGGGGATGGGAGGGGGAGGTGGGAGAGGGGATGGGAGGGGGAGGGAGGGAGAGGGGATGGGAGGGGAAGGAAGGGAGAGGGGATGGGAGGGGGAGGGGAAGGTGGGAGAGGGGATGGGAGGGGGAGGGTGGGATGGGAGGGGGAGGGGAAGGTGGGAGAGGGGATGGGAGGGGGGGGAGGAAGGTAGAGGGGATGGGAGGGGGAGGGAGGGAGAGGGGATGGGAGGGGGAGGGAGGGAGAGGGGATGGGAGGGGGAGGGAGGGAGAGGGGATGGGAGGGGAAGGAAGGGAGAGGGGATGGGAGGGGGAGGGGAAGGTGGGAGAGGGGATGGGAGGGGGAGGGTGGGATGGGAGGGGGAGGGGAAGGTGGGAGAGGGGATGGGAGGGGGGGGAGGAAGGTAGAGGGGATGGGAGGGGGAGGGAGGGAGGGAGAGGGGATGGGAGGGGGAGGGAAGGTGGGAGAGGGGATGGGAGGGGGAGGGAGGGAGAGGGGATGGGAGGGGGAGGGAAGGTGGGAGAGGGGACGGAGGCAGAACAGACGCCAGCAAAAGGGTGATAATTGGCAAACCAGGGCCTCCATTCTCTCACCAGCTCTGTTCCTAGCACCTCTCAAACATCACCACCCCACAGCTATGACTAGCCAAATTAAAACACTGTTAGCAATGTCATCCATCCTCTTTGAGAAGGCAGAACAGACTCTCCAGGCTCGACGGTGAAAAGATCACAGGCATTACAGTGAACAATATTACAGGATAGCTGTTGAAGCCGTGTAAAGAGTCACACCAGAGGTGTGGAATGTGCTGAGACAGGGTGTTGCCGCGTCAGGTACATACCTCCTCTGGTAGGGTAACGACCAACCCATTCTCCGCCTGTCCCACCAGCACCTGCAAGAAGTACTCGCTGCAGGCGGCCAGGACAGCCCTGTGCCCACGGAATTCCTTGCCCTCCGCCAGGATGGTCACATCGCACAGGATATCCTGTTTCCGCTGGCCATTCAGGCACAGGAGGATATTGGTACAATGAACCGTCGACTCATACACATACATGGAGGCTCCAGGATTCTCATCCACGGACATTCCGCCCACGCCCTGGAAATAGAAGCACAACAGAGGGGTGTCAGTTTACAGTGCAGCCCAGCCAGCCAGCACATACCTCTGGGCTGACATCAGCTCACTGCCAGCCCCAGCACAGCCCCATGATTCAACACATAAACCATGACCACCTCCTCCTAGATCCACGGTCTCTCTTCCCCAACATGCGCACGCACATGTGGTCCGACGCTCGTCTGTTAAACCTTACCCCGTTCGAACTCGCAGGCTCTCTCCAGAGCCTCCTATATACAACACACACACACACACACTCTCTCAAACTGTTCAAACCAATTCAAACAATCAAAAAAATATGTAACGCGTAACCAACTTCTTTTCACAGAAACCCTGAAGGGTGTCCCAGAAAGCCCACAGATGTTTGTATCAAGCGAGAGCCACGTGAAGGAAGACTGAAGAACAAAAAAATATCCCCCTCGTCCTCTCTGTGTTGCAGAGGGGATGTGGCGTCTTTACAGGTTTCTTAGTTTAAGCTCCTGGAAGCCTGAAATTTGGCTTTGGTCCTTGAACTGAAGCGCTTCCTCCTCCACATGCACAGTCAGTTGCTCAAGCGTCAAATTCGCAATTTCAAAATATTCTGAATGTTTTTAAACTGTGTGAGTGAAGATAATTGAAAAGACAGGTTTTCTAAAGAGGAACGTCTTTATCTCGGCTTGCACACTTTCTCGGTCTGTGCCGAACGAGAGGCGCTAGTAGAACACTTTGAGCAGAGCTTTATAATAATCAAAGCAAAACAACGTGAACAACAGCTTGGTTTTGGAGCTGTGAAACGAACACATCCAACAGCTCCGGACGTTCCCCCGCTCCCTCCCCCGGTGAGAGCTGAGCTGTATGCCTACGACGTTCTCTTTTAAAAACACACAGGTCCTCAGAAGTCCTGTACTGGGAACTGGAAGTGTTTCCACGAGTAACCCTGCCAAACCATCTCCTCTGTCCCCCCAGCTGTGACAGGAACACAGCTAACTTTCCTCTGAGACTTCATACACTTTGCTACCCTACTTTGTCCAGGGTTGGTTTACCAGACTGCCCTGCTTGACTGTCTGAACACAGAACACTTTGTAAATTCACTGATCAGTTACATTGAACCCTTTTGACCATGAAATGCTTTGAATGACCTTTTGACACTGTGCTTCTTTTGGGAGGTTTGGCTCCAGTCAGGTAGTAGATCCTGTTTCTTGTATCCTCCAGCTCACTACTTCAGAGGGGAAGCCCCCCCCCTCTTCTCCCGTGTCAAAATGGAGACTTCACTCAAGCAAATGGAAACATCTCCACAGAAATAGAAAAGCGCTGTAATCCAAGTGGAAGTGGACAGGGTAAGATAGTGGAGGAGTCTTATTTAAGACGCAGGTGGACTTGAGTTACCGATTAAGCTTCAGGTCATCATTTTAGCTCATGTTGAACATGTCAAGTCAAAGATGTCATGGACGTCTTCCTCTAATGTTCTCCGTTAGCGATTGCCTGTCAGTCTGACTCACTTGATGAATGGACTGCTCAGCTAGCTTGTCACTGCAGGTATTAATAAACAAATCTAATGTTGACGTGACTGCCTGTAGTGGCTATCGCTGGGTCCAGACTCCTAACCCTGCTTCTGCATGACAGGACCACTGTGGGGGCAGTTTTGGAACCACTCTGGTCTGGACAGACCAATTATTGTTTAGGTCTTATGATTTCCAACAAAACATGTTATTGTTGTCTTGGTTGGATAATGAGCTGTCTTCCAAGAATAATGTTTCCAGATGTGGTTGTAAGGTTCACAACCATCCAAACATGCTATTTCTGCTCTGGAATGTGCATTTTGCCCTGCTAGGATTTTAGGATGTCTTTTCACAGTAGAGGAAAAATAAAAGGATGATCTAGTAAACGCAAACACCCACACCCACAGACACACTCACAGACACACGCACCACAAAATAGATGGTTACGGTTGCATTCTGATTAGAATTGCTGAGGGATGCAAAACTTGGCAGTCGTCATTTTTTTTGTTCCGTCTTTCAAGGGGATATTTTTCTACAGCAGCTTTTTTTCATTCTTTTTTCTACAAGCGATGCAGCTAACCGGCTTTGTGACTACACTCCCTGCTCTGATCAAAAGCGCAGTGTGTTGATGAATTTTCGACACTTGTCAACCGGGCTGACTGGAGGGCTCTAGCAGCTCGTTCCCCCGGAGCGACGAAGCTGATCTGAGGGAGGCTGATTAACAAAACTAATATGGCTGGAGATGTTAGCGCCCCTCTCCCTGCGGTACCTATCATGCCTGAGTAGGGAGTGTAGATGTCTGCTGCAGGTCTGCTTAGCCCAATGTTAACCCAGCTCTGCCCTGATGTATGTGTAACAGACGTGGTAACCAGCGCGACCACTACCAGCTACGACAACGAAAAACTAGCGATTCGTTGGCGCGGGTGGCCTGGCTGTATACATACCTGATGAGTAAGTTTAACCGACCGACACCGGCTACATATGCGCACGTGTGTCACTGTGCGGGCACAAATAATCTGCTAGCAGCACACACAACCACATACTATATTCACACATTCCCTTCTTTATATCTCCGTGATTGCAGCTTGCCACGATGGCCTTCCCGTTTGAATGGAGTCGGAGAGAATGGTGACTACTGTTTCATTACTATTAATATTTCATCCAAGCCTCACTGTCACGAGGCTTCACGCAAGAAGCGCCTGCGGAAAAAGTCTCCTCCGTGCCCAGCTGTGAACTGTCACTTCAACTTCCGCTATGGACGAGGTACGCTCACTGACATGTTCATACAGGCCTAAATCCCAAAACAACAGAGTAAAAAATATCTATCATTTTTTGTCGTGTTTAAATCCACACTGGACCATACTAGATAACATTTTTGATTTGAGTCTTCTCCGATGGGATGATTTTCGTAGCTCAGAGTCTCTGAGAAGGAAAGAGACAGCATCATGATGGGCTCTGTGATGTGTACCCTCCCCCGCCTCCTCCCTGTCTCTTAGGAGTGATGTGGAGGGACCTGCAGGCTGGAGGAGGATCAGGAGGGCGGTGGGGGCTGGGCTGGGGGATGGGGGACGTGATGGGGGATGGGCTGGGGGTGGGGGATGGGGTGAGGGAGTATCTGAATAGAACAAAGCCTACAGAGCTGCACTCACGTCAGGAGAGAGATCACGTGACTACCGTCAGAAACCCGAGCATCACCCCCCTAACTCACGCCCCCGGATGCCATGACAACGCAATCCCTTAGATGTACTGTACGATCCCAGACGTTTCCGCAGTAAGCATGTACGGCATGAGCCACGTCCTTGGAAACCACACAAAGGAACAGGTCTCAGTCTAAATGTTCCCTCAACATTCGCTCCTCCCATTCTGTCCGTCACCTTGCAGGCCTACTTGTGTTTTTCGGTAAGCTAAGTTGCTCGTGACAGTTGTCCTTTGAAGTCCTGCGTTTCTCGTGAAGGAGGGGCTTCGCTGGGCCCCTAAGACCGTCTGCAAATGCCAGTCAAGCGTGCTCTGAGACATTTCCCTTCAGCCGCGCTGAAACAGAATCAGATTCACTGGCTCATTACATCAAAGCTCCAGTGGGTATTAATCATGGGTCTCTGTGACAAATGCTCTTGTTCCAATGACTCACTGGTATGAATCTACATTCAGAGACAGAGTACACTCCAAAGGCTTTTCATTAAACCCCTTTAATGGAGAATTCACATTATTTCCACATCATTCATTATTGTGACTATGCAGACAGAGGTTGATGTTTTTCATCATTAGATTGTCCTTGTGCAACAATCTAGCAGATGCTGATGTAAGCAGCTCACAGGTCAGCAGAAACGGACACTAGAGATAATGAGGCTACGTGTCGACTAACAAGAGGGTCACAAATGGGATCGTTTCTACCACGGAAAGATTTTGTTATGAAGAAAAAATAAAAACTGGAATCTCCCCTCGTGGCAGCTCCTCGTAAACAGGACTAAGCAGATGGAGAGAAGCAGGATCTCTCCATCAGGGAGAGCAGAGCTGTCTCCAGATGTCCGCTATTACAGCTAGGATGAGAATTAGTTTAATTACTATTGTCAAATTCAGCCTGAGTAACACATTCTGGGAATGCCAGGAAAAGTATAAATGATGACACTGTATTTTGATCAAAGGAGAAATCTATGGACGGGTGAAACTTCAAAATCACCTACTGTATATTTTCATGGTAAACATATCGATCATCTATTAACCTCTTGGTTTAACATAATATTGCCTTGCTCTTTACCATCCTGCAACGTAAAAGGTTGTTTTGGACTCGGGTCCTCATGAATGAATCCATTTAGTCAGACAAGATCTTATAATACTTAAACTAGCAATTCCCTCATTTCATTATTCTCAGATTCACAATTCCTCTCAGCAGTACAACATATTATTACTCTCCCACAGGGAGTAATAGCATTCTGCTTACCTCCTGCAGGGACTTGTGTAATTTTAATTTATTAAACTGCTATATTAAATCTATTACATTTTGCATTGAAATTACAATCACATGTTGGGTTCCTGTGCTCCAGACTCTAGCTGCCATTGAGGTAATTATTCCCTCAGACTGTTAAACGGATTTGGTCTGGGGCTTTAGGTAAGTTAATTGTGCAGATTAATGACAGAATCTTTTCATGGTGCAAAATGTAGGACTATTATGCAGAGAACCCTTGAGGTGGTGGAAAAATCTAGCAAAATGGTCCTCAGTCAACACCAGTCATATGCTGGACTTAACAAAACAGCCTCATTAATATTCAGCACGATCTGTGATAATCACCCCCATGGTGGCAGTTCGTTCTCATCCAAACTGCCGTCCTCATCAGAAAACTGTTAATGGCTCATTATAGAATATCACCACCAGGAGCCTGTGGAAAGGGGATTGATTAAGCAGGGATCACTACATAAAAGCACCAACAGAGAATCATAATGATAATGGAGTGTCAAGTGCAGCCTTCATCTGACCTTAGATGTCTTCATGGCTATTAAGAACAGACTATTTGTTTCTGACTATCTGTTTTTGAGAGGGAGGAAGAGAGATATAAATATATATAGAGAGAGCGAGAAAAAGCGAGACACAATGGACGTGTAGCCTAGGAGTAGAGAAGGCAGATTTTTCAGTGGGGACTCTGACCACAGAAAGGCCTAAGGCGTCAGTGTCTCGTCCACCCTCAGCCTCGTAGAGAAGGCCCGACTACGTGACCCTCTGGCTTTCAGAGGTCACTAAGGTGCTGATATTGATCCAGACAGAGATTGCGAAGTAAAGGCAGAGATGTTAGACACACAAACCATCTGTAGCCCTTTAGGCCTACAGAGCGCACGCAGCCTCTGAGGAAAAGGCCTCCTCTAAACACCCAGGTTCAACAGCATCATCCAGATTAACATCCTAAAAGCATTTTGTGTTCGGTGTCTCCGGGTTTGGAACCATTCAGATCGGAACCAACCATCGATACATTCCTCGCTAATGACGGTTCATGTCAAATGAGCAGTGCATGCACAGTAGGATCTTATCCCACACACACAGTTTATGGAGTGTGTAAACAGCGCCTGGTGACGGTGTTTACAGACGAGGCTGATCTGATGAGCGGTGAAACAGGCCTACCGTCAGGAGGGAGGCCTGAAGGTGAGCCCAGCGCCGCTGACACCGAGTCCAGCCAGGCTCCGCGTGGGTTCATTAAACCTAACTCAATCTGCAAATGGATCCACAGCCCGTCAGCCGGACAAAAATCAATACTTCCTCTCCCCACACTTCGATCCTTGGCCGGAGCAAAACCAGCAAATTATCAATTTTCTCTCCCTGAACCTGAAATATTTATGCATGGGATTCCATCTGGAGCTGATGAAGTGTCCTGCTCAGAACTGACAGCTTGGGTAGACCAGAACAGGGAGACAGCCAAACCAAACTACACTCTGAGCCAGACCCAGGTGGATCTGCAAACCAAACTACACTCTGAGCCAGACCCAGGTGGATCTGCAAACCAAACTACACTCTGAGCCAGACCCAGGTGGATCTGCAAACCAACGTCAACAAGTGTCCTTTGCTTGGGCCTGGCCAGGTGTTCTGGTGTTGAGCCTCTCTGACTGTGATGAGCCCCCAGGGCCCTCCTGAGGCTCTGCAGTCCAGACCACAGAGCTCCAGCCTGGCTGACAGTGATGAATGAGTCTGTCTCCCTGTCTCTCAGCTCACAGGGGGAGAGAGAGGCAGGCATGTGGACGAACACAAACGTTCTCCGAGAACTGCCAGCCTTCCAATTAGAAGCTCTCCCCTCACTGAGCAGCACCGTGATCCACAACCTTAACCACGTGAATCAATATGAAAGACCCCCCCCCGCCAGGGATTTCACCCCTCTAACAGAAATAATTACAAACAACAGTACAATATCAAAGACAACTGGATGTACAATGTTGACACGGCAGTACCGACAGACGGTAGACTATCAAGTGAAAAAGGAGTGTCAAGCGGTGTAAATCCGACATTTACAAGCAGGCATTTCAACCTTTCAGAGGTTTTGAGGTGATGTTACTCAGCAGGGACGGCTTCACAAAACGGGCTCGAGGCTTGGAGCCCGGCATCACAAAACAACAACACAGCAACATTTTAACCACACGACTTCCTGACCTAAAGTCAAGTTAACTTTCCCGGCACTAACGTGTTCCAGCACACAGACCGTGTCGTTACCTCAGAGTGACATCTGAACAGATCCAGTCATCTCCAAGATACTCCAAACTCCCAGCCTTGTCAACTGTATTATGTCTCACGATGTGTTGCCGAGTGCATCTGTGCATGCAAGTGTGTGGGTGGGTGTCTGTGCGTGCGTGCGTGCGTGCGACAGCATGTCCCAGTATTTGGTGCTCTGCCTTGCTCAATGCAGCTTGCATGAATCATGGCACCCCACTTTGTGGGTCAGAAAGCCTAGTGAGTCATGTGACTGTTTTGAAAGGTAACAGACATGTGACAGAAACACTGGTTCATCCACAGATCAGAGGCCCATGTCCAGCAGTCTGATCGTCAAATCAATACACACTCAGATGCAGCAGAGAAAGAAGAATATTTGGTCTTCCGCTATTACACAAACCACCAACATTAAGTCCAAACCGCTATATTTCTCCTTCTCTGTTATCAGTTTAATGAAAACTGAAACCCTTCAACTGACATTCAACCACGAACACCCTTTGTGATGTAAACCACACTGAGGTCTGATGCAGGAAAAATACCCAAAACTCTCGCCTAGATGTGAAACTGGGGAGGGGGGAGAGAGGGAGGGGGAGAGGGGGGAGAGGGAGGGAGGGGGGAGAGGGAGGGGGAGAGGGGGGAGAGGGAGGGAGGGGGGGGAGGGGGGGGGGGAGAGGGGGGGAGGGAGGGAGGGGGAGAGGGGGGGGAGGGGAGAGGGGGGGAGGGGGGAGAGGGAGGGAGGGGGGAGAGGGAGGGGGAGAGGGGGGAGAGGGAGGGAGGGGGGAGAGGGAGGGAGGGGGAGAGGGGGGAGAGGGAGGGAGGGGGGAGAGGGAGAGGGGGGGAGGGGAGAGGGAGAGGGGGGGAGGGGAGAGGGGGGGAGGGAGGGAGGGGGGAGAGGGAGGGAGGGGGGAGAGGGAGGGAGGGGGGAGAGGGGAGGGACAGGGAGGGAGGGGGGGGGAGGGAGGGGGTTGCGTGTCAGGTGAGGGTCGTTACTGTACGACCAGGAACATGAGCAACGCCACCAGAGCCTAACACCAGAGGGGTATTCGTCGTAGCTCGCTAAGCGGTTAAGCGAGCTAATTTTCAGGCTAAGATAAAAAACGCCCCTCTTTTTGGTTCGTGGAAGCAACTTTCGATAAATCACCATAGTAACATATCAATTAGCACTAACCTGCTCCAGAGCAGGCTAACGTAAGTGTAGCTGGATAAGCTTGCCACACCCCCGGAAAATAACATGGCAGCTCCATTTTTGAGAGACCCAGTTGACCAAGGAGCTATATTTTAGTTCGATTAGCTTTCCATACCAATAGAGTTCTTCGCGATTGCCAAGATCCTTTATTTCACACGGATGAGTTCTTGTTTGAGCGATATCGATTCAGCCGACAAGGACTCATTTATTTGCAAGACCTTCTCGGGCTGTACATTGCAAATATCACACACTGCAGCAAGCTTTATGCTTTATTATGAGCTTATGCTGCTGTATGTGAATATGTAACGCTATGTTTTACGAAATGTCTTGTCTTATCTGTTGTGCCTGTGCTTTTTATATGTTTCACTGTGGGAAACGTCATATCGATTCCTTTTTATGTCTTGACATGTGAAGAAATTGACAATAAAGCACACTAATACTTGAAACTTTAACTGTGCTTCAGACTGCATAGCCTTGAGTTTTTTTGCGTCAGGTAGGCTATAGGCTACATTTTTATACAGTATAGGCGCTGCAGAAAACATTGGCAAAGCCGCAGCATGCGTTGCTGTAAGAAAAGTGTACTTGGCGCTAACCAGCTGATGACTCAATTCATCATATTCCCTGGCCATGTCCCAGTCAATGACATCAAAGAGGGATTTACACATAGGCCTACATTCATATACACATATAGTACATGATATAAGCGCAGTAGCCTACATATATCCTCATAATTGTCTATGAATTCGTATCAATTAGATACTCTTTGGCCTTGTTTTTATCTAGCCTACTTATTCTGAAAGAGTTGAGATCATTATTTTCGCTAGCAAGATCTCATTCGATTATTAATTTCCATTAAGCCTATACCAGCAGGCACATTTAAAGAAATGTGATCTGATTGATTGGGGTAATGAGGCACTTAAAATGAGCCTATACATTTCCCCAAAACTTTCGCATTTAGCTTATCGGCAATTTTTTGCCAAGCTGCTTGTCTTGCTCTGGCCGCGGTGGCGGTGTTTGACTTAGCCATGATAACATGCTTATTGTCTGGACTCATTATAATAGTTTGCTCGGATGGCGAGAATAGCCTATCACCGCTCTCTTTCGTCTTTTCCGCCATCATACCGTTAGAAAATCACGGTTTTGGTGATCGACCTTTACTGCCTTTTGAAGTAGGACGTGCACGTGCAATTTCCCTGATAAGTTTAGCCTGATTGAAATTAACCACATGATTTGGATGCGGATCAGCCGTTGACGAACCGATATTTGCTGTTCTCACTCATCTCGCTAATGTTAACGGGCTAAAGGGACAATTGATTAACTTAGCTTCAACCCTTACGACGAACGGGGCCCAGGGAGCTAGGCTTTGTTTCTGAATAGTGTTTTTACAGACACAGAAGAACACAGACAGGATCTTTGTGTGACTGACACTTTGTCCGCCAACAAAACTTTGGTTGTTCATGGAAAAATACAAACAAACGGAAAGTCTACCCGTAGGAAAGAGGTGACAAAGAAAAAACGCCCACGTCGAACCCACAAACGCTAAGTGTGTGTTGGGGGTGTGTGCCGGTGTGTGTTCACGTCAAACCCACCAACGCTAAGTGTGTGTTGGGGGTGTGTGCCGGTGTGTGTTCCTGTCAAACCCACAAACGCTAAGTGTGTGTGTGGGTTGTGCACACGGTACACATCCGTTGATGTGGAAGTGAAAAAGATTTTCCTACGTCTCCCTCACATATAGACTATAAGACTAAATAGCAGTAGCCTTTGAGTTATCCATGCATCGATGTACAAACCACAGCCGTCTTTCCAACAGAGATCAATGGGCAGAGCGTCTACCATAACAACCAGAGCAGCAGAAGAAAATACCTAATTGAGGAAGGTTAGAGCTCAGTGGTTAGAGCACTTTGCAGGGTCAAATCCAGCCCTGTTCTGAAGATGAAAACGTCTGTTAAATGAATACAATATCATCATGGAGATATGAACTGCAAACACAGAAATATTTCGGAGAAAATTGTACAACAGTGATACATATTATCACACCAAAGTTGATTTACCATTCATAAAAAACCATCAGCCTGTTGGTGGACACAGTTTGAACTCTAGTTCTTGTTTTTGAAACCACAGTTTCTACATGGTGACTGACAGTGTGACCAGACGTCTCATCTCTGGGTTTTAATATAAGCATTTCCTCTTCACAACTAAACTAATGTACCATGTGAGTCAGATCACACAGAAGAACACTCCATAAAGTCAACAGGATGTTGTGAATCAAGAGGGGCACAGCAGAGAGGCAGGACTGACTCTGTACAGTCCATGGTTTCAGACCAGACAAACAATCACCTACTTTCCAGTCTCCACCGCCTCTATTACTATATGTCACAAGGTAATAAGGTCACATAAATATATATGTCATTCAGAGAGTGTGTGGCTCTGGATACAGCACCCGCTGCTGTCAGTTTATACAGGCTGTGTGTGTGTGTTTGGTGGGGAGGTGGGTTGCAACACATTCACACATTCTATGGCATGAAGTGTCCCTGTCTGAGCTGGCTCCTGTGTCCCCAGCAGCCGTGACTGCTGCTCAGAGCAGGTCAGAGGAGCCCTGGCAGCCCCTCCGACGGAGCGGAGAGGAGCTAATCTGGGAGCTGACGTGAGGTTACACACACACCCACGTGTGTGTGTGTGTGTGTGTGTGTGTGTGTGTGGAGAGGGAGGGCTGGACTGGGCCTCCGAGTGTAGCTGCACAGAACAGCTCATTTGGAGAGTGTGGTATTAAATCAAGATTTCTTATTTAGTATGCCGTAAAAGGAAAAAGACACGTCATTGCACCATCACTGAAAATTAAATCAGATGTTGTTCTCCATATTGCAAACCCCAAAAAAGATTGATATCAACCAATCATACCTCAAGGTGTGCACCAGACACAGACCTACGTAAACACTACCCACACGAGTAAGAAATACATTGACGAGGGCACGGATTGAAAGGTTATGGTTTGGATATGCGCAAATGTGACTTTTGCTGTGGTTAATGGGTTAGCTCATCAGTCACGATGAGTCAGACTGAGAGGAGAGAAAGTTGGCGCTCTGATGGGAGCCGTTGCCCCGGAGACGTGAGCCACACTGGAAACAACAGCCTTACCACTGTTTCTTCATGTGAGCGCAGCAATATTGTGTCAGTGGTGAAAATACTTTCATAAGAAGTCATGATATTTGACAGTATTGTTACCGTGTCATCTTTAACAAAGACAGATACGGTTAAAAAAAAAAGGACTTTTTTTAAATAATATTTTCTGCGTGTGACAGTCTACACCTTGTCAGTGATACATGAAGCACAAAGCTGAACTTCAGCTTGATCTGTGTGTCAGCTCACATTCAGAAACCTGTCTCAGACATCTGTTTGCCTTGGCCTCGGAATAGGGACAGTGGTCAAATGGCTCGGTTACTCTCCTGGGTACAGGAGATCAATATAGATCTTGAGCTATTGATCTTTCTTGATTAAAACACTGAATCTTAACAAGTCCAAGGAGAGAGGGCACTGAGAGTATTCAAGGTCTTATGAGAAGGAAGACAGATATACACAGATACACAAAATATACCCACACAACCAGAATATACAGATGGTATAGAACAGGTGGTGTAACTGCATGAAATCCGTCTACAAAACACTTCTAAGAAAATTCCTTAATCGCTGTTGCTTAAAAAAAGACCACAATTCAATAATTATTTGAAAGGACTCAATCACACACTGTGAGCTTGAGTGCAGGAGAAAACTAAATCCCACATCGATCCTGTGTGTTTGGAAACCAATGATTTTCTTCCAATTGTAGAAAAGCAATGTCATGGGTTTTTGTCTAATGAAAAAATCTCTACATGTGACTCTCTTCACAAAAACACTAAAATGGAACTGTATTCAATAATTCAATAATAAACTTTGACCACTGAGATTATGCAGGTGGTATTTTCATGTACGTTTTGCAACAAGAAAGGCAATTTAATTTATCTTTCTTTATCTGGTTATTTTCTACCAGCCACATGTTTCCTGTGTCAAGCTTACGCAGAATGGGGTGAGGGATTTTTTTTATTTTATTCACCGCTTAATTCGCTTCGCAGTAGCGGGGAATTAACGCACATTCAAATCATCTCTTTTACATGCCACATACCAAGTTGATAGTGGGAGTGAAGAGGTTCGAAAAGTCCAAAACCAAACTAGGTCAACCTGTATCACAGAGAAAAAGCACTTTTCCTGTCAGACAAAGAAAGTCCAGGGCAGCGAGGTGTCACACGAGGTAGACTACAGCACCCCACTCTGTACGTTTCTTCAATTGATACGATACAAAAATAGCCTGGACTAGTCACCTCTCGCACGTCCCCTCCCACAGCGGTGAACCCTGCCCCTGCACGCATCCCAAAGGTCACCTTCCCCCTGTCTCCTCATGCTGGGTTTGAAGTCAAGTGCAAAGCAAACACAACATCGGCTCGTGAACCAGCCCCCATCGCTCCAGACAGCCCCAGGGGGAGAGGAGGCACATGCAGGCTGGCTGTTGCTATTTGCAGTCTGGGGGAAGAGCGGGGGAAGAGCAGGCTGAAATGACACGTTGGAGGTCTGTGGACAGAGGGAGGGGGACGTGTGCTTTTCCAGCGGTGCACAGTTCTTGGAAGGGCCGTGCTGCTGTGTGTCTCGGGCTGGGTCATGTTCCTGCATCCTAAGCATTTTAGCCCCGTCTGTGGGCTGTTAGCTCCCACAGACTGGGACACAGCCCAGTGAGGAGCCCTGGTAGGGCTGGACACAGCCCAGCGAGGAGCCCTGGTAGGGCTGGACACAGCCCAGTGAGGAGCCCTGGTAGGGCTGGACACAGCCCAGCGAGGAGCCCTGGTAGGGCTGGACACACTGCTAAATCAAATCAAATGTATTTGTATAGCCCTTTTTACACGCAAGCATGTCACAGAGGGCTTCACATATGCCCATAGAACTGCCCCTCCAACCTAAACCCTAAATGGCCCTGCTTTATCCCCCAGTCATTTCCTGACCGAGTCGCCCGCTCGTAAGCTGCTATTTTCAGTGGCCTAATCCTTCAATGGATTTATAATGACCCAAAAAAAACTGAGTGAAAAAAGGTTGGTGTCAAAGTGCATTGTGGCTTTTAGTCTGTTCTGGTTTAACCGTGGTCCCTCGAACACCCTGCTTTCAAAACCAAACGGCAAGATCTTATGAGCCTTGGATTTTCCAGTCATCAGTGTTAAGGTTTTGAACAGTATCTCCCTGCAGTCAGTGTTCAGGTTATATTTAGATCCAGGGTGTATTATTACCTAACAGGAGGCTACAGGGATCTGGGAGGACTACTCAGATGATGAATCAGAGTGTGTGGATGGGAATTACATCAGCATGGAAATGAGAAGAAAAAAAACCTGTGAAAACTGATCACAGGTTCGCTCATCATGGAGAACGCCCCAGTGACTGGGTCCGTTCCTGCTCCAGATAACGTGCTGCGTGTCTGTTGTTTGCTGGATAAAGAGGCCCACACACAGACAGCTCTTCCTCCTCCGGCTTTTATTAGGGAACAAACTGTTCTAACTGTCTCCTGACACACAGGAGCCAAGCCCTGAAGACACCGCCTCACGCTGGCTCCTCCCCCCCCGCCTCACGCTGGCTCCCCCCCCCGCCTCACGCTGGCTCCTCCCCCCCCGCCTCACGCTGCCCCCCCCCCCACGTCACTGGATGTGTGCAGGAGTCGAGAGCCCAGACTGCAATGCCCTTTCCACTGCCTCCTGGCTAATGGGTCAGCCTAATCCAATAGGAAGGAGTCTAGTCTCGCAGGATCATTCTCACACTGAGGCAAACATGCAAGGTACACACACACGCAACACCACATTGCACAGAAACCCCAGAAGGAGCCACACGACATGCTGTGCTACACCTCGTCGCACAGCGCTAGCTCCTTCTCCTCAGCCAGAGACCGAAGACAAGACACAGGAAGAGCTCCGTGAGATCTGGAGTGTAATCTGAAGTGTAACCACACCACGGTGATGATGGCCTGCTCTCAGCCGTGAAGTGATCCCGGGTGATTCATGTGCCTGGGTGTGATGAAGAGGCTCTCATTCATCCCGCAGTCTCTGGTGCTGCAGAGACAGCCATGCCCTCTTCCCTGTCTGCCACCAGGCTGTGCAGCCAAGACCCCAGAGGGCTGCAACAGCTGCAGCGGGATCAATGGATGCATGGGTGGGGAGGGAATGCTCACAGAATCAGATGGACTCATCCCTCTGGCTGGAGACTGTGATGGAGCCAGGCTCTGGGAGAGAGACAAGTATGGAGAGATAACGCTGGTATCTCTCTGTTGTTCTCTTGCTCCCTTCAGCTCCATCCATACTGACCCTTGCAACCCTGTTCAATACGTGTCTCTCGACAGCTGTAATGTACATCCAGGCATCGATCAGCAGCCTATATGTGCTCGATGTCATGCTGCATGCCTTGCGGTGGGCACGTGACTCGGCCCTGTCTATCAGTCTCGTTTAACTTGACAGCGCGTACAACCTGAGATCCATCAAAATACAACTACAACCGCACAGTGTCTGTGCACGCATGACCTCAGGGAAGCCATAACAGACCTGACACTCAGTCAAGTCTGACCTTTGACCCACACAGTGTACTGACTTGAGTAACAAAGACTTGAGTCACCGTAGGAAAAAAAGAAGCTGTGATGTCATCGTACCAAAGTGGTGTCACTACCCATGCCTGCGTGAACACGAGGGCCGGGGAGGAGCAGAGGAGTCATCCAGCCTGCCCCCCTCTCACTCTGCTCCCACACCCTGTGTGAACCTCTCTCACCTCTACAGAAAGGAGAAGTGGTAAATGACGCCCTGCCCAGACTCCACCTGTCAGAGCTCTAGCCAGGGGTGAGTCATGGAGAATTCATCAGTGCTCCGCAGTCTCAAGGTCGTCTGAGGGGAAGGCTGACGTCACCCAGTCAAGCGCAGCACGGGGCCGGCCTGGCCAGCACACTGACGGTGGGAAGCTCACTGTAGTAGGTGGAGTAGCAGCTCACTGTAGTAGGTGGAGTAGCAGCTCACTGTAGTAGGTGGAGTAGCAGCTCACTGTAGTAGGTGGAGTAGCAGCTCACTGTAGTAGGTGGAGTAGCTAACACTGCCAGCGGTAATCCTCACTCTACACCTTTCATGGAGAGACCTGACATCACAGTAGATAACCCCCACCTCCAGGGCCCCAGTCTGACGGGCTCCAGTTGACAGGAGTGAAGGGGGGCATCAGGGTGTGCTGAGGGGGGCATCAGGGTGTGCTGAGGGGGGCATCGGGGTGTGCTGAGGGGGGCATCGGGGTGTGCTGAGGGGGGCATCGGGGTGTGCTGAGGGGGGCATCGGGGTGTGCTGAGGGGGGCATCGGGGTGTGCTGAGGGGGGCATCGGGGTGTACTGAGGGGGGCATCAGGGTGTGCTGAGGGGGGCATCGGGGTGTGCTGAGGGGGGCATCGGGGTGTGCTGAGGGGGGCATCGGGGTGTGCTGAGGGGGGCATCAGGGTGGGCTGAGGGGGGCATCGGGGTGTGCTGAGGGGGGCATCGGGGTGTGCTGAGGGGGGCATCGGGGTGTGCTGAGGGGGGCATCAGGGTGTGCTGAGGGGGGCATCAGGGTGTGCTGAGGGGGGCATCAGGGTGTGCTGAGGGGGGCATCGGGGTGTGCTGAGGGGGGCATCGGGGTGTGCAGAGGGGGGCATCGGGGTGTGCTGAGGGGGGCATCGGGGTGTGCTGAGGGGGGCATCGGGGTGTGCTGAGGGGGGCATCGGGGTGTGCTGAGGGGGGCATCGGGGTGTGCTGAGGGGGGCATCGGGGTGTGCTGAGGGCATCGGGGTGTGCTGAGGGGGGCATCGGGGTGTGCTGAGGGGGGCATCGGGGTGTGCTGAGGGGGGCATCGGGGTGTGCTGAGGGGGGCATCGGGGTGTGCTGAGGGGGGCATCGGGGTGTGCTGAGGGGGGCATCGGGGTGTGCTGAGGGGGGCATCGGGGTGTGCTGAGGGGGGCATCGGGGTGTGCTGAGGGGGGCATCGGGGTGTGCTGAGGGGGGCATCGGGGTGTGCTGAGGGGGGCATCGGGGTGTGCTGAGGGGGGCATCGGGGTGGGCTGAGGGGGGCATCGGGGTGTGCTGAGGGGGGCATCGGGGTGGGCTGAGGGGGGCATCAGGGTGGGCTGAGGGGGGCATCAGGGTGTGCTGAGGGGGGCATCGGGGTGTGCTGAGGGGGGCATCAGGGTGTGCTGAGGGGGGCATCGGGGTGTGCTGAGGGGGGCATCGGGGTGTGCTGAGGGGGGCATCGGGGTGGGCTGAGGGGGGCATCGGGGTGTGCTGAGGGGGGCATCGGGGTGTGCTGAGGGGGGCATCGGGGTGTGCTGAGGGGGGCATCAGGGTGGGCTGAGGGGGGCATCGGGGTGTGCTGAGGGGGGCATCGGGGTGGGCTGAGGGGGGCTGAGGGGTGGGCTGAGGGGGGCATCGGGGTGGGGTGAGCTGAGGGGTGGGCTGAGGGGGGTGGGCTGAGGGGGGCATCGGGGTGTGCTGAGGGGGGCATCGGGGTGGGCTGAGGGGGGCTGAGGGGTGGGCTGAGGGAGGCATCGGGGTGGGCTGAGGGGGGCATCGGGGTGTGCTGAGGGGGGCATCGGGGTGGGCTGAGGGGGGCATCGGGGTGGGCTGAGGGGGGCTGAGGGGTGGGGTGAGCTGAGGGGGGCATCGGGGTGGGCTGAGGGGGGCTGAGGGGTGGGGTGAGCTGAGGGGGGCATCGGGGTGTGCTGAGGGGGGCATCGGGGTGGGCTGAGGGGGGCATCGGGGTGGGCTGAGGGGGGCTGAGGGGTGGGCTGAGGGGGGCTGAGGGGTGGGGTGAGCTGAGGGGGGCATCGGGGTGTGCTGAGGGGGGCTGAGGGGTGGGCTGAGGGGGGCATCGGGGGGGGCTGAGGGTGAGGAGATGAGACATAGGCCTGAGGCAGGAAACATCCCTTTCTAATCTCTCAAACACACACACATCTAACACACACACATCTAACACACACTCACACATACTTTTACACACCACTGAAGTGTATTTCACTTCCACAAAAATACGGGCGGTACACTCGCATAAGCTCGTCCGCCCGCCCCTACACACACACACACACACACACAAGGATAAACATAAAACACACACACACATTCAGGGCAAGAATGCTCTGATGTCTGAACCTTTTTTTTCTCTCTCTTCCCCTCTGAGTCATAATTTCAAAGAGGAAGCCAGGAATGACTCAGAAAATGTTCCACAAGTCTAATAGCACATTCTCAGTACTGCATGAATGACTTGTGCAGGCTATTTTTCTTTCATCAGGTTAAATTAGGACTTTGCCACATCTATATTTTGCTCTTGTTAACTGTTATTGTTGCTATTGATCATGAATGAAATACCATGTGCAGTGAACTCACTAAACGTATTCTGTTATAAAAATAGGTTTCAATAAGAATGACCCCTGACGATTTCCATGTTTATTCCTTAATGCAAAGATTCAAATATCAGAAATAATTGTAATATGGTTATACAGCCTTACCCCCCAAAATGGTTATTTCTCTCTTTGAAATTATATTCCACGCTACAAATTAATTGGCTTTGCAGATGAAAGAAAAATGTATTGTTGAGGGCTAAGTGCTGAATTGAGAGGCTTAGAGAACGTGCTTCACATCAAAGCCTTTCCAATTAGACTGGGTATCCCCTGCTCCATAGAGGTGCCGCGGTCTGACGGGGAGGGCGTGGTCCGGGAGGGTCCTACGCAATTAACGATTCAGGCTTTTCTCCAGACAGCTGCTTGCTGGAGAGCGACAGAAACACCCATGGAAGCCCCTCACCACCATCTCTGCTCGAGGGGATCAAGCCAGCGGGAACAGGAAAAGGCCTACCAGGATCACATCCTCCAGCCGACACTCTCCCACAGTATCAACGCTAAGCAGCAAGACTTGGTGTGGCTTTGCTAACTCAATGATGACACAGTTGCTGGAAACAGTTGCCTGAGTTTGTGCGGCACGAACTGAAGGCAGGCTATGACACAGTTAGCTTCCAGAGGACAGAGTTTAGTGCACTACAAAGAAGCAGAAGTCTCTTTAGGGAGGAGAGGAAGAAGGCGGACTAGTTTCCTACCTTTCAGTGGCCATGTGAGCCACTGGGGGAACTTGAGCCATTCATCAAACCACGGGCAGTCCTACAAGAATGCCGCTGTTTGAAGTGCGGTCAACTTAGTCATACTATTCACCCAACACCGGGTGCAGAAAGGAAGAAAAAATAATAGCGCTTGGTGAAAGAGGGCTTTTGTTCAGTGTGTCGAGGGAAGCCGGCAGCCCTGTGTGTCCAAGTATCTGTGTTTTTATAGAAGTCGTTTAGAGTGAGGCAGGCTGGGCAGCGTTCATATATAACACGGCAGCGCAGACATTCTTGAAATAATCCAAACTAAACACAGAGAGCATACCTGCAATATATCTCACTACGTCTTTTGGCAGGCAGATGTTGAGGTCTTTTAGGGTCTCGTGGAGACTTTGTGGCCTCAGCTATTTTTCTGCCTGGCGTTGAAATATTATAGTGGCAAAAGGCTATGTATGACACGCCGTTAATATCATCTCATTTCATTGATAGTCTATTTTGCTCCTTTCTTTATGACTACCATGTCATGCGATGTGGTTTATTTGGATCTAAGGTTTTCCAATAGAATATTTCCTTTCACCTAAACATATTGATTTATAATCGTGTCTGGATTTTCTGAAATTGATACTTGTGTAGCCTTATACTGTGGCACTCCTTGCAGTAGTGAAGAGCATTGCTGTCAAGTATTGCATGATCTTCTCAAAAACCTAATCAAAATCCTGTGCAACTCTACCTGCTGTGGAAAAGATACACAACTTGTCCCCCCTAACCAGCTAAGCAGAAGACCAAGTAAAAACATGTATTTTTACGACTCAATAAAAAGCACTGAGCACGAGAGGCTTGCAGCACTCTGTCAACGTCAAAAACCTCCTCGCTGTCTGTGTATTCGAATAACTCTGGAATCGAATAACTCTAGCCTGATTGTTTTCTTTCCCTCGGTTGGACGTCAGTCGCAAGGACAGGTAGTGTCCCTGTCGATGAGGTCACTGTGCATTCAGAGCCTAACAATACACAGAGGCTGGGAGGCTAGCGGCGCTCATCAATGTGCCTTTCTCCCCGAGGAGCCTGTGTTTACTCAGCACAGGAAGGGGAGGGCGAGCGAGAGATAGGCACAATGGTGCTTCTGGGCCTGTGCGCCTAATATTGATGTCATACTACTCATCTCCACATTATCCCCTCTATTGATTAGGCTGATCTCAGCCTGGAGGGCTGTGCTTCTACTGCACCAGCCCTGTTAGTCCCTCTCTCTCTCCGTCTCTCCCTCTCTCTCTCTCTCCGTCTCTCTCCCTCTCTCTCTGTCTCTTTCCCCATCTCTCACTCCGCTTCCCTGACTCGCACAAAGTGCACACACGTTTTATGTTCCCTAGAAGAATCTTCAGCATTGCAGTTCTACGTATTCCTCGTGATAAGGATCTCACTCTGTCCATGAGCTGCAGTGATGCATAGCATGGAAGAAGCTGGTCTCAGACAGACCCCATACATGCCCCAGACACACGGCATGGAAGGAGCTGGGCTCAGACAGACCCCATACATGCCGTAGACACACGTTCAACATGTGTTCTCTCAGTTCTCTAGCTGCAGTACCCTCACGATGAAAGGATGTCCTACAGTAAATCTTTCAAGTGAGTGTAAGTAAACATAATTGATTATATTGTTAAACAGTGGCATTGGGCTCCACTTGTAAGCTGTCAGAAGCACCAGAGAGATGATGTTGAAACGTTTGTCCCACACAGGTACAAAGCATCGTTTCAGATGGTGTCACAACCCGTAGATCACAATTTACTCACAAAGACATCGACATCTGCCAAAGAGCTTTTTACAGTAAGTGGAAAGTCTGAATCATAAGTGTCAAAATATGGAAATGTGGGCTGCACCTACTCCTTACTGTTTCCACAAAAGGAAAACTATACGAGGCTGGAAACATAATCTTAAAAAATCTCAAAATGTAATTCCAGTGTAGGGATATCTACATCATTAATTGAAAATCAATTTGTATTTGTGGGTGTATGTTTGCGTGATAATGCATGTTTTAATGTGTGTTATAATTTGTGTTACCTGATGCAGCACTAAAGGCCTAGACAGTTTCACCTCTTTAAAATGAGAAACTAATTTGATAAATACAGCATTCTTAACTGGGAACAAAACACATCCACACATCATGATTTCCTCTTTGGAAGAGACAGAACAGCTGAGAGCAATGGGATTTCTTGGAAAGGATCTATTTGTTTGTTCATACACCCAGTTCCGGGTAGTTAGATTTACGGGGGGAGGAGTACTGGTAAACCTGTCACTGTGAGTCCTGGGGCCATCCTGGGAACGTCTTGCCCTACCTTCTCCCTGCCAGACTGGCCATCGGCCTGCTGTGTCATACAGCCGGGTCCTCTTTCAGAAGCTCTGACATCAGCACTGCCCACCATCCTGGCTCCTGTCCTCCTACCTCACTCAACCATTCTAGGGTTTCATGTAAAGTAAGGTGTAGTATGTGGATAATTGGTGCTCTAGTGTCTGTCGTGTCACACTATCGCCAGAGTTAAAAATAGCCACTGTGTGTCCTCACTGGCACGTGAGGGAAACACCAGGCGGGGCACTGAGCTTTGCATTGGCAATATTGATGACGGAAAAACAAATAAGATATATGTCCTGTGTGACCTGAGAGGAACCAGCAGAGCGGGCTGGGGTTATTTACTCTGCTCTGACACTTGATACTTTACTTAAGCTTTGGAGAGATCCCTCCATTTATCTCAAATAACTATGAATGTTATTTTGAGGAATAATGTATCTGTAGTTGTATTTGTAATATAATATAAACATGAAACTTAAATATTTGCCAAATTTAAGTAAGAGCGGCACATTAAGTAACATGTTGTGTCGAATTAAAACTTGAATTGGAGACTTGGCTTGCAAAGTGTCAAATTGCAATCAGTTATCTTCTGGGCGTGATTGTCACATACTATCAAGTCAGCTGCACTCTCTTTCACTTTAAATATACTCATGGTTAATTATTCACTGGCCAGAGGTTGTGCAGTCTTGTAGGGTGGCAGCATGTGTGAGAATCTGTCTTGCCTCATTTGATCTACCAAGGTTTTGATATTCTGGGCAAAGAGTCTCGAGTTGGGAGCATCATCAGAACTGCTAGGGGATCAACCAGGGTGGGGAGGAAGAGGTCACAAAGCAGTTAAACCGATCCGCTATGAGAGAGACAGACAAAAAAGATTATAAAGATAAAGAAAATAAGTGTGAGCGAGAGACAGAATGAGAGAGAGAGAGAGACAGAGAGAGAGGGAGAGAGAGGGAGAGAGAGAGAGAACACGCAAAAAAGACCTGACCGCCTGCAAGTGTAAAAGCTAGTGGACTGGGCTCGGTGGAAACAGATGTCAAACAGGAACTCTGTGTTTAACGTCTCCTGTGTAACAAGCTTCCTGGAGACACAATCCGTCTCTGAGGAGTTAGCCGACAAACTGCTGCCTCATGCTCTGCCCTGGTCAGCCTGTGACCTACTTTATTCAGGGCTGGGGAGAGTCAAAACAAAATAAAAAACACACACACCCTATCACTGTTTGCTTTGGAAAGTAAGGTTGGAGAGTACACAGATTATTTGCTAGTGTGTTTGCTAATGTGCTAGTTGAAGGAAATGAAACATATCTCCCTGCTGAACCTCCTTTCTCCACAACAGAGAATAATACACGTAAATTAATTTGAATGGTTAACGTGTTGGAGATTCTGAGAATAGCTTACAACATTCAAATCCAAGGAATGCGAACTTTGATTCCGTAACAATAAGCGAAGTCGACATTCATCAACAGAAGTTGAAACTATCTTTCAGCTGAGGATCTCTGTATAATTTACAGAGACAGTCAGAGTGTTTCTCAGCTGATTTAATGGTGCAACAGTGATAATTGAACATGTGGGTATAACTTTGCACCAGCTTCAAAGACCAACTGCACTCAATCATCTGCATGTCTATAGATAGAACACCTAACCCATCATAACCTCACACAGAAGCTTGTTCTGATTACTGCCCATGCATTCTCAGCATCCCTAAAGGTACTGGGGATACAGTAATTACTGAACACAGAACAGACATCCACGGCAAGTGCATCAGTTTTCCAAATCATCAGACACCATTAGATACCAGTGAAACAAATTATTTTTTAAATCAGAGAATGGATTTGTTCTTATGGCACATCTCCAGCAGTGCTCATTGCTGTGTTAGAACCACTGTTTGAGCAAGAATGGCTCTCCCAGCTGAACGTGCCTGATTCCACCTGCAGGTGGATCACAGACTTCCTGTCTGACAGGAAGCAGTGCGTTAAGCTGGGAACACAAGTCTCTGACTCTCGGTTCATCAGCACCGATCTCCTCAGGGCTGCATCCTTTCTCCTCTGCTCTTCTCCCTGTACACCAACAGCTGCACCTCCAGTCATCCGTCCGTCAAACTCCTGAAGTTTGCGGACGACACCACCCTTATTGGGCTCATCTCTGGTGGAGACGAGTCTGATTATAGGTGGGAAGCGGCCAACCTGGTGACCTGGTGCAGCCAGAACAACTTAGAGCTCAATGCTCTTAAGACAGTGGAGATGGTTGTGAACTTCAGGAAGAACACAGCCCCACTCACCCCCATCACCCTGTGTGACTCCCCAGTCAACACTGTGGAGTCCTTCCGCTTCCTGGGCACTATCCTCTCCCAGGACCTCAAGTGGGAACTGAACATCGGCTCCCTCATCAAGAAAGCACAACAGAGGATGTACTTCCTTTGGCAGCTGAAGAAGTTCAACCTGCCAAAGACAATGATGGTGCACTTCTACTCAGCCATCATTGAGTCCATCCTCACCTCCTCCATCACCGTCTGGTACGCTGCTGTCACTGCCAAGGACAAGAGCAGGCTGCAGCGTATCATCCTTACTGCTGAGAAGGTGATTGGCTGCAATCTGCCTACCCTCGAGGACCTGCACACCTCGAGGACCCTGAGGCGAGCGAGGAAGATTGTGGCCGACTCCTCCCACCCTGGACACTCCCTGTTTCAGTCACTCCCCTCCGGCAGAAGGCTGCGGTCCATCAGGACCAATACCTCACGCCACAAAAACAGTTTCTTCCCGTCCGCTGTTGGCCTCTTCAACAAGGCCAAGGGACCACACTGACTCTAAGGACTTCCTGCTTAAAACACACTGCTTTTTGCACTGCATTACAAAATTGTATCTTGTACATTTGTATTTTTTGTAATATTTGTATTTTTATATTGTAAATTACGGCAACTTATATTTTATTGTATTTTTTATTTAATTCAAATTCCACGTAGTACTGCTAGTTTATGTACCCTTAGTATAGATAGTCCACATATTTACATTTTAGGTCCCTATATGTTTATTGTATGCACCTTCCTGCCAAAGCAAATTCCTTGTCTGTGCAAACTTTCATGGCGAATAAATCCCATTCTGATTCAGATATCTGTCTACCTGCCTGCCTGTCTGTCTGCCTGTGAGCTCGGACTGAGCCCGCCCTCTCCCTCAGCCCCTGGCAGTGTACTAGGAACACAACGCTCACAGTTGAGTTGTTTGGACGGTAATAGTGTGCATTACACAAGCTGGAAATCAAACAGTGAGTAAACACCCTGCCTGGGTCTAGCAGGCAGCCAAGGAAAACATTGGCTAACCAAGAGCAGTTCTGCAGAAAAGCAGACTCTAAAATTGTAGACCAGAACCATTCAATACAGTATCATCGTCTAACTGAGAATATGCCCCCCAAAACGTCAATGAGCTTAAATCTCTTAGGGGGAAAACTGGCTAATATTATATAAGATTTTTGAATTTCCAATAGAACTGTGGTCTAGCAAGTAATTTGTTCGTTCATAACTAGACTAGTTAGCTAGCCAGAAGGTAACTTGACGTGATCTCTATATTTAAATCACTAACTAGTTATCTACTAGGCTACTCTATAGTATCCACTCCAGCCTTTGGATATTGACACAGACACGCAAAGACATGGACAACAAAGCTGACAAAAGTATGTATGTAGCTAACTGGCTATGTAGCTAGTACACGCAGTGCTCAGAACAACTAGCTAACAGGATATCAGCTACAGTAGCGCACATGCTAGAAGTAGAAGGCATAATGTACCATTATTTATGCTCTCACCTGGAGGAGACCGTCTGTAGTCGTTGTCCACCGCTCCATGCTGCTGGGGTCCAGTAAGTAGAGCTAACTAGCTCTACTAGTCTACAGTAACTACTGTCGGGGAAGAACAAAGCCATTTCAAGCTACAGTAGCTAGCGCTACATATGAGACATGTTCACGTAGCTACACCTCCCGGAAGCTAACTAGCTGGCTAACGAAAAGCTGAAAAATATCAACAAAACAAGGGTGGCACAGCGGATGTAGCCAGCTGTATTCCTTGCGATACCATCCTGGGCTGCGTTTCCGATGGATCGTAGCAACGATCGAGCAAAATAACGAAACCATCGATATTTCTTACGTGCGTTTCCCAAACATGCTTGTAAGGAGTAGAATAATCTATGCGCTTTCAAGAGCTATGAATTTTCAAGAGACACTTTAGCTACGGTGTCTTTGGGAACGGCCCGTAAAACTAAGATTCGTTGTACGATGGATTCTACGATCAATTTAGGTTTACGACGCTTTCGGGAAACGCAGCCCTGGACTGTATTTTTAGCTGTTGCTATGCAGGTAGCTGAACTTTTCGCCACACAAATGTTGAGTGAGTTATTATCGAAATGACTAACAACAGCCAAACATGGGAAACTATAGAGTATGTTTGACTTTCGTTTTATCTACCTGCCAGTTCCACTTGGATGAAGGCAACAAATATTTTCCCAGACAATGAACATGATTGACATTCAGGCAACATCACTAACAAATGTACAGAATTCCTGCAGTCATGGATTATCGTTTTCCATCAGATCAGTGGGGAGAGATAGTAATCATTACACCACCCTCCCTCACCCTCGCTCTCTCACCTCATCTCCTCACTCTCCTTCTCACTCTCCCTTTCTCTCCCTCTCTCCCCCCCCCTCTCTCTCTCTCTCTCTCTCTATTATTCCTCTATGAGGACTTATCGCAAACAAACAAATCCCGAGAACACAATCATATTCAACCCAGAGGATTAATAAACTGTCCCATCCAACATTCACAAAGGGATGAGGATAAGGGGTGTGAAAACTGCAATATAGAGATCCAGTGATAGTATTTGCTAATGGATGGGCTGAAATTCTTACAGTGTACATTGGAATCAACACATTTTTTTTGTTTTAGAATTGTTTGGGGTGAGAGGTATCCAATCACTCTTCATTTACAAGCAGCCGGTACCAATGCCAAATAATGAACCACAAATAACACTGTTTACATGAGTGGATGAGAAGGTCAGAGACCAGATTATCCTGTTTACAAGAGTGTCTGGGGGAGGGAAGGAACGAATGTTCATTTACCTGAATGGATGTGTTCCATATGCCGGGCTGATCCCTTCTACTGTGCAAGTGCTACCCCCCAGCTTACTACACATTCATTTTTCATCAGTCATTCATCACATAGGTTCATCTTGACCCTGACAGTTGGACAGAAAGAGGTCAGGTGATTGGGTAGGGGTGGACTTGTTTTGAGAGATGGCAGAGAGCCCAGCCAATATGCTTGTGGCAGCATGAGTCTCGATCAATAACGGGGGGTGGGGAGATAGATAGATGAGGGGAGAGAGAGGGAGAGAGAGAGGTGGAGGGTGGGGTGGACTCTTCACTGGTCGCGGTGGTCCTGTTGTGAAGTCGCTGACTCAGGCTGAGTTCACTGAGTTCAGCTGGTAAATAAGTGACTGACTGCTCAGAGGGCATTCCAAGGCTCCACCCCTCCCTCCCGCCCAAAGTCTTCTCGGGGGGATTCCTAGTGTTTCTGGGGCTTCTCTCCGCTGGTGTGTCAACATTTCCAGATGGACTGCCAGTAGAGGGGCTGTGGCTTATTCAGTCTAGCGTGATCTCTGTGCTTGAGGAGGCATACCTCCCTCCCTCCCGCCTTGTCCCTTACAAAAACATCCTGAGGCTTCCACTCATTCAGCTTGCCGCAGTAAATGAGCCTTGTGCGGTTGGACGTTTCCACCAGAAAGCAAAGGCTGGAAAAGACCATATTTCTCCTCAGATTTTCCCATTCGGTCATGGATAGTAATGTACCGCAGTAAAATACAATCAGGGGACTCAGACGAGGCTGTGTTGGGCATGTGAGTGTATGCAGATTAATACACCCCTACAGCAATGCAGAATCTGGCCGTGGCGCCATCTGCCTCAGCTTTTGCTGACCAGATGGGTTAGCAGACCTTTGAGCAAGATTGTTTTCCTGCACCATAAATGAGGGAGTTGCTCGTCCACAAAAAAGGTGGCAACAGGAATCACCCGAGTGTGTTTTATTTCCCCTCTTTTATTAATTTTATTTATTATTATTTATAAATTTTTCTGCCTTGGAGCTATTTTAGGTGGATCACGAATAGGTCTTTCAGTTTAAACAATCTGCTCTTCTGTAATGGGTTAGTTGTCTGAAAAGTTTACATTGATATTCCGACAGGTCCAGAGTCTATTTGACAGCCAGGACTAAAGCTAACAACCAGGAACAAACGCTTGTCTGGAAGCTTTGACAATCCACCGAGCAGACAAAGTGAGCGAGCAGCACTTTCACTGTGAAATGCAAATATCAGCACATCTGTTCTGAATGAAGTCTTAGTCATTTTATTTGGGTTTTTGCCTCGTAAGGGAAAATATAAGCAGTTATTCAGGTCCATTGCACAACCCACTTCAAGTCCCTGATGAGGATTCAAATTGAAGTATCTCCCAGGGCCAGGTAAAGGGTCTCTCCCAGGGCCAGGTAAAGGGTCTCTCTCAGGGGCAGGTAAAGGGTCTCTCTCAGGGCCAGGTAAAGGGTCTCTCTCAGGGGCAGGTAAAGGGTCTCTCTCAGGGCCAGGTAAAGGGTCTCTCTCAGGGCCAGGTAAAGGGTCTCTCTCAGGGGCAGGTAAAGGGTCTCTCTCAGGGCCAGGTAAAGGGTCTCTCTCAGGGCCAGGTAAAGGGTCTCTCTCAGGGGCAGGTAAAGGGTCTCTCTCAGGGCCAGGTAAAGGGTCTCTCCCAGGGCCAGGTAAAGGGTCTCTCTCAGGGCCAGGTAAAGGGTCTCTCTCAGGGCCAGGTAAAGGGCGAAATCTGTTTTGCAGCTCCACAGCCACTTCCTGTAGGGACTGGTCTAGTCTTACAGATAGAATAAGCACATATTACAGGTGCAGATTTAGCATCCTCTTTAAAAAAAAAAACGAGTATCCAACCTGCACATGTAGAAGACATATAGACATTCTGGAGATAATTGTTGTTTTTGAACTTTTTTGTGTTGAGATATCTAGCCTAGCCATCTTATAGAGGGTTATTAGTTTGTACTTTCAAAACAGTTAACATGGAGCCTGGATATGCACCTTATAGGCTACTCATACTACATTCCTGAGTTCAGTCATGAAATCCTGAGAAAACAGGCTGAAGTTAACTATGTCCCGGACAATGGAGAGAGGTTGAAGGTGAGGAAAGGGGGGCCTTTGCAACTAGTAATATATTCTGAGGAGATTTCTAAAGTGCTCTACCGCCAATTGCCCTACATAATGGTTTCCATGGCAATCAGGCTTAAGATCCAGGGCTGCCATCCAGAAATGAACCAGATGAAACAATGATCCAACTTCCACTTCCGTAATAGAACACTGTTTGTGTCAGAAGGTAAGCAAATTTCAATGTACAGAAAGAGACTGCTCTTTTGTCCCTGGTCCCAGAAGCAGCACCCATGGTACCACCAGTCCTGAAAGGGTTTCCCAAGGACTTCCTTTCAGCCTTTGGCCTTCACAACGCAGTAGGAATTTGCATGCATCAAAAGAGGTCTTTATCTTACAACGAAAAATACCTTGACATAATCCCAGAGCTAAAAAAACCCCACATCACATTTCAATCATTAATAGAATTTATAACAAAACTGTTCTCAAAAATGTTCTTTCAGTTTCAACATATCACACCATAGATCATTCTGCCTTCAGGCAATTTTGAATCTTTGACAAATTAATTCCCATCAAACAATGCTCTTTTCACGTTACTGGGATCTCACCGAGGATCAAACCACACTAATCAATTGTAAACAGACAATAGCGAGAGAGGGATTGTGAAACAGCAGAATACACTGTCACATAATTATCCAAATAACGAGACCAGAGATGAAGAGCAAATATACAACAACTTCCACAGACAAGAAACACATTTTAAAGAGATACACCTCCTAATGCATTCATGTCAGATCGTCACATGACATGGCGGGAGCCTAGCTGGTTGGAGTGAACACAGTTTCACGTCACAGACGGACAGGAAAACACAGCCAAACTGGATGACACGTTCTCAACACAAACATAGCCGTGGCCCCCATCCGCCAATCCGTGTCCCCGCCAGCTCTGCCCTCTCTAAGCGGAGCTGGCAGCTGGTGGCGACCGAGGTCCTGGCTCGTCAGTGAGGGGTCACCAGGAGAGGTGTTGTAGCGCATACGATGATCTGACTGGAAAGCCAGATCTCTCTGTCAGGGGAATGCGTTCACGAAACATGTCATCCCACCCCTAGCACCTTGTTGACACAAACACACCACATACACACACACCACTCACACACACACACACCACACACACACACACACACATACACACCACACACACACACCACACACACACCACACACACACACACATATGTCCTTTCACACTCAAGCAAGAGTGGGTTCTAGTGGAATCTAAATAACGCTGGTGGAGGGGCTCATTAAAGACACCCGATCATTAACCCTCCTGCTGGGCGACCTTGAGACCTCGAGGTGGGGTGGGGGGACATTGTGGGGCGGATCACAACACAGCAAAAATCTCCCAACTCCGGCTTGGACACAGACAGAACTGTGCACATTGAGGAAAGGCCAAGTGTTTTCCAAGCACCGAATGATTTATCCTGTCGAGAGAGAAAGTGAGTAGAAGAGTAAGGGGAGGGGACAGAGAGAAGAGTAAAAGGGAGTGACAGAGAGTGACAGAGAGAGAAAGAGAGTGTGTGTGTGAGAGAGAGAGAAACAGACAGACAGAGAGAGAGAGAGACAGAGAGAGAGAGAGAGAGAGAGAGAGAGAGAGAGAGAGAGAGAGAGAGAGAGAGAGAGAGAGAGAGAGAGAGAGAGAGAGAGAGAGAGAGAGAGAGAGAGTGTGTGTGAGAGAGAGAGAGAGAGACAGAGAGAGAGAGAGACAGAGAGAGAGAGAGACAGAGAGAGCAGCTCCTGTGCTTAGCAAGGGCGCTGCATCCTTCAGTGTGCCTGAGACGAGGCTGTCTGGGGAGCTGGGTGTGAACACAGCCCGAGGTCACTAGGACAGCTGTCTCCAGACCACCTCCAGCAGCTCTGGGCCAGGTATAGAGAACCCACAGCTTCCACAGCTGGGAGGGAGCCTCAGGACAAAGAAACACACTCTCATTTCACTAAAAAGGCTAAGAAGCACATTTTGGTGTAAGCTTTGGGTGATATTAATAGATCCCATAGCTGGTGGGTATAAATTATGTTATGGGTATTTTTTTAATGGTCTAGTTTGCCATTATCAAGCCCTGTAATTCTGCCTGATTAGTATGTTGGTATTTCTGTATACAGTAGGTATTTTTATTTTCAGCATCACAGCAAGAACTGTGTCTGTTTATATTCAGATAGGTGTAATAAGCGAAGGCAGCTTAGACTAAAAAAGATAATTCAATAGCAGCTGTAAAATATTTCAAGTGAATCCATGAGTCGGGCAAAACGTTGTAACAACCACTGAACAATCACATCAACCACCTGAAGGCACTACACATGTGCATCACAGTAATGCTAAATGCCAGACTGACATGCCAGATCCAGATCTGTCTGCAGAGCTCTGAACTAAAAACATGCTGGTGTCAAAACTCAGCTATGGAACCCATGAAAAAGCCTTTCATGGGACAAAACAACTTCCTATGGTGGTCATGCACAATTAACAGGTCAAACTCCAGCAGAAACTTGCCTCTTTGAGTGTTTTTCGTCTGTAGTGGTTAGCCTAATGAAAAGTCCGGTCTTGTCCGATGTGTAACTGTGATCCTGGGACAAGTTGGCAGGGTTGGCCCTCCCCTCTGGCCCTTCCAGCAGTGTATTAAAATAAATCTGTGCACACGTCCCACCCCTGCATGTTCACTAGACATTACCTTATACAAGGCTCGCCCCAGTGCATTCCTCTCTCTGCTGGCCGGGGGAGCAGATTATAGCTCCCCTGTTGCCCCCGGCCTCAACCCCCCCCCACTCCCTCCGTCCCTCCCTCCCTCCCACCCCGACCAACCGGCCCATAAACCCCAGCAAGTCTCCGATCGTAGAGTGCTGGTGTCTCTGTGTACATGATGTCACATGACTCAACAGAACCTGGCCATGGAGTGACCTGGGCCCCCAGCTTTCCCAAGAGGAAGGACAAGAGAAGAATGACTTTGTGGAAGAGACCTGGAGCATTGCTCTCGGCTCGGCTCAAATTACCCGCCTGTCAGGCTTGATGGATTTGGCTAAAAATAAAAGAAAGCGGGGCCCATGACAGGCAGCTGAATGAACCTAGCCCCCCCTCCCCCCTCCTGATAACTTGATGTTGCACCACACTGCGTCTAGGAGAGAGAGAGAGAGAAGAAGAAGAAGAGAGAAAAAGAGAGAGAGAGAGAGAGAGAGAGAGAAGAAGAAGAGAGAAAAAGAGAGAGGGAGGGAGAGAGGGGAGGAAGAGAGAGAAAGGGAAAGACAGAGAAGGGGAGAGAGAGAGCAAGAGAGACAGGGAAGGGGGTGTAATGGCTGAGGGAGAATACAAGATGAGCCAAGTGAGTGGGAATTCCTGCGCTCTCACGTCCCCCCTCCCCTTTCTGTCCACCCTACACACATTCCCCTCCCAAATTTATACAAGAGAGAAATGAGTGGAAAGCAGAGAGCCAACCGCTTGACGGCAGGAATATCATCCAACCCAAACAAACATTGATGCTGCAGACTCATCCCCGAGGCTGGGTTAAGTCACTCCACCCACAAACACCCCGTGGACCTGATGCCCTAACCCCGATAAGGGCCCTCCAACGAGCAACGCCCGCTCGCGGGACTCCTTTAAACTAAGCCTTGACTGTGTAGTTCAGCTCTTACGAGGGCTGCGCGGGTGTTCCACTCTACCATCTGGATCCAATCTGGACTCCCGAGTGCAGCTGCAGTGAAAGGGCTGGTGGTAGCAACACACAGGCTCAGCTGTAGTAATGAGTGAAGGAGAAGGTTTGAGATCACAACAGGTCAGTCCCAGATACACCTCCTGCAACACAGGGACACACGCCTGTCTGCACACACACAAACCCGCACGCACGCCCGCGCACAATCTTTAAACACAGAGAAGACAGATTGTTGTGTCTCTCCACCTCTTTCTCCCCACTCTCCACCATGTATCCTCCTCACGTGACAAAAGACCAAAACAGCAAGAGGAGAAACGTGATACAGCGCGGTTAAAAATAGGCCTTCCACTGACGGATACAGAATTTTTTTTTACGTTCTCCGCGCCGCCCCTCTTAGTTTACACCCCTGTGGAAGTGGCCCAGACAGACTCATGCGCCCTGGCATGTAACCACAGAGGTGCTACACACACTGTAGACAAGATACAGCAAAACAACATGGCTGCAGTGAGACAGACAACTACTGTGTAAGACTCCCTGCGTCTATTCTACTATCATCTATTATTATTATTATGTCATCTGGTTATGATGAACTTCATCACCTCTGTCTGTGTTGGACCATGAGGTTTGGGCTTCAGGGCAGTTATAAACCAAGTTCTCATCTGAAAAGCGGTGGAATTATACCTTCACATCGCATAGTTTTGTTTGATCATGCTGCTTGACTATATCTATGGCTAAAAACAACACATCATATACAATAATAATCCCTGTGAGAAATAAAGGATTTACTGGAAAGGTCTACTGAACATCAATCAATACCCCCTGAAAGAGAAGACAAAGAGAGGGATAGGAATAAGGCCCCTTAACGTCATTTGTTTTTCAAAAGCATCAATGGGAGAATTGATTCAATGGATTTAAACTGTGCTGAGGAGGTGGTCGTTATTCAGGAAATAGTCAACAAAAGGCCTGAGTTTTTAAATATATAATTTCTCAACAAAATTTTTTTATAATGGCCTTACAGATTAGTTTAGAGTAAACAGTTTCAACACATTCTGGAAAAAGTCTTTTTAAATACGGATATTTTTCCCTTTCCCAGTTGTGTAAATGTGTATACGTAACAAGTCACTGTGATATTTGTTGGAATTGTGTAACTTGTATTTCCTACAGTTTCAAATATAATCAAAATACTTATGAAATTATATTTAATGTAAATAAAATGGTTAACCACTTCTCTTTAGAGAGAAGTGGATGCTTTTCAAATTGAAGTCAGCCAAAGCAAGATATTCTAAAGATGTGTTCTCATACAATTGATTGATTCAAAGACATTCCAGATGTATAATGGGAATAATTTCTCCCACTTAGGGTCATAAGTGCATGCAACATGCCTCAGAGTGTCAAGAACAATGGCTTCTTTCACTGGCTTCTCCATGCTGCAGCAGGAGAGGTGCATTATGGGAAGCAGGAAGACTGCTTGTACAGTGCATGTGGCCACTTCAGAGAGAGCAAAAAGAATCCAAGCGGAGGGCAAAGTCACTCTGACTTGGAGGCGTCTGCACTTGAATTACATGGTTAAATCACACCAAAACAGCGGCTTATAACGACAGGCTTCATAGAATGTCTCGTCATGTCTTGAATTTAAAAAACACACAGGGCAGAGAGTGTTTGGTCAGTCCATAGAGAGAAGCACAAGATGCTTCCACAGGCAGGAGCACAAGAGCAGGGCACATCTTCTGAATAACCACCAGGATCTGGCCTTCCATGTGCTCTGTGCTAAGCACTCTTATGAGTTGTACTCCTACTATGATGGCATTAACTCCAGCATTAGCTCTAAGCTACAAACCTTGGCTATGAGACTAACAACAGCCAGACAGAGGTTTCCATTGTGCTGCTAATAGTCTACTTGTGAAGACGGGATATGAGCCTTGACTGAGTGTGCGTACACTGCACACGTGAAAGCTTTCATGAAGAGATTTGGGAGTCACATTTTACTCAGTCAAGATTTCCTCCTCAGCAAAACATACATTCAACAGGATATTATGTCTAGATTTAACTATTTGAAGATTTAGAAAAACAAAAAATCACATTTGTAATTGCGTGATCCTGTTCACAGTTTGGATGGTAATTAGGTTTACCTTTTAGTATTAGAAGAGGACAAAAGTACAGATGAATTACGTGTTATTAGTTTCTAAATAAATAAAAACACCTGCAGAGGAAGTCATAAAAAAACATTATTTCCTTTGCAATAATAGTACGTCATAAATGTATACTAAATTTTTCGAATGAAAATGAAAATGTTCTGTTGCGTACTGTTGCGGTATGTATAACTTTTAAGACTCGGATCATTACTTGGAACAGTATAGCTCTCAGTTGAAGTTACTTCCATCAGGTTCGATTAGACTAACTTAGCTAAGTCGTTCTGAACACAGGCTGCATGATGACCTTCCAGTACATTATTCTAATCAACTCAATGATACCTCGTGATTTCAACTCACTAAATATGCCATTTACAAACATATTAAATAAAACTTGACTGTATGTGCCAAAATGTGCAGGCGACTCTTACACGCAGAAGCACAAACTTCACACATTCAAAAATGGTCAAAAGTCAAAACAAGTCAAAGTTAAACCAAACAGTAGCCTCCTACTTACATATTCGTTGGCCATGAGGTGATTAGGATCTGTATCTGTTCATTCCCTGGCAGCAGAGGCTCTCTGAGACCTACTCGTCCCCCCCCCAAAATGATTGTGAGCACTATCATAGCAACATGCAAACCACATGATTTACAGAAAGGGCATCTATAGTTTAGATTCCTCCAAATACCAGTAACCCGTCCTGTAGGTCTGTCTCCTGTATCACAGACACACAACAAACTCTCTTCTTCTTTCTGGTCTGTGATCCAAAGCTTCAGTGTAACATCTCAAGACCACATCTAAGACGAATTTTGAATAACAGAGGCTTTTACCTTATCAGATTTCTGTTGTTGAACTCGAAAGTTAGCAAATGGTATTACAGATAGAAATCTGCTGAGAAATCTTTCCAATACTTCAACAGAGGCGGTGCATCACTGTACCAAGAGATGAATACCTCTCCACAGTCTGACACTGTCTGCTGGGCCACAGATGTAACTGTTTTGATTGCCATCTCATGATGACTCACAACAAGATACCATACTGAGCTCGTCCAGATAAATTAATTGCATTATGGATAACATATGATGTTGTTCAAATCATCTATGAAAGGAATATATATATATTTTTAGCTACTGTACTGAATGGTAATTGTGATCGTTTTATAAAGTACGCTGCGAAGTACAACAGAATAAACTCCCTGTATAAAGTGATGAAGTTTGCATTACTGCGCCGAAGCAGATTACATTATAAGAATTATGAGTGAAGCGAGCATTGGAAAAAGTGCATGCGAAGCGATGATGAGAGCCAATTAGCCCTGCTGCCTGCAGACACAATGCCTGAGTATGAGATGAAAGGGAAGCATTGCTGCTGTAATCCATCTAAACAGCCAGCCAATACAGTCTCACACAGGCAGCACTATTGACCCATACCCCCCCCCCCCCTCTCTCTCTCTCCCTCTCTCTCCCTCTCTCTTTCTCCTCGCGCTATCTCTCGCTCTCTCTCTCTCGCGCCATCTTTCTCTTTAATAGGTACAGCTTCACTACAGCAAGCAGATGTCTTCAACGATATCACGGGAATTCAAGCATCCATCTTAATAAAGACACGTTGAAATAATTTTTTGGGCTGTATCATTCCATCACAATTTATAAGAAATTATTGACTTTTGTCTTTCCTTTTTCCTTAAGGACAGAATCAACAGAAGTTCTGGAGCTAATCTCTTCCTGTTACCTATTTTAGTATAGGAGATAGGAATGGTAACCTGACCTTTAAGCACACATGAAGATTAGACATTACAGCTAAATAACAACAAATACAAACAATAGCCTGCAACACTAGCTACCACTGGCATTTTGCCAGCCTTATATCACACCAAGAAGAAATCTCTTCTAGTCTTTTATTTCATAAAGCCTACAAGTAGAAAATATGTTGCCAATTTAACATCTTTCAATCTCAACTACACTTCTTTGAACTAAAACCGGTTCCATACTTGATAGATCTTGAGTCAAACCATCTTTGAACATTTTGAGGTAGCCATAACATAGTCTTTTGAGGATAGTCGAGGAAAATGACTGCTAATCTTCTTCTTCTAATCCAACCTGCCAAACAAATATTGAATCATGCTGGATAAAAATGACATACAGTTAATCATTGTACTATTCAGACCAGAATCAGAATCTGAATGGGATTTATTCGCCATGAAAGTTTGCACAGACAAGGAATTTGCTTTGGCAGGAAGGTGCATACAATAAACATATACCTAAAATTTAAATATGTGTACTATCTATACTAAGGGTACATAAACTAGCAGTACTAAGTGGGATTAGAATATAATTAAATATACAATAAAATAAAATATAAGATATAATATAAGTTGCCGTAAAAGACCCCGTGGGTGTGATGGGATTGTTCAGTCATGTTTGAGTATCATCAGCAGACAGGCCACGTACCTCATGCCCTTCATGACACCGGCAGATCCTTAACACGCCACCTGAACACGCCAGATACATAAGCTTGTCTGTGCTTACTCACTGGGGACCGTAAAAATAGATAAGTCCTCTCTATCCCTAGTCAGATAGACCGGTTGAGATGGACTGGTCAGCTCTGACCCCAGGCTGGTCTGGGACCTGGGGGGTGGTCTGTGAGGGGAGGGACATGAATATTTTCCTTCAGCAGGACTAGCAGACTCTTCAGTCCTTCCTAAATGTGCAGAATGTACAGCTACTGCAGGGAGACAAGTATCCCCATTATGAGTACTCTCCACAGGATAAGCTACATACCAAACGTCATGCTTGACAGTGAATGTGGATTTTACTGCACTGTACTTTCATGTTTTCCATTCCGCGTCTGCAAAAACAAAATGGAAAACGCTGTGCTGTCCCCCGTTTTGAACTTTCGTTCTTTAATTTCGTGCCTCCATTTTGCGAGAGTGAATTCCTGTGCGATCTTTTTAATAGCAGCTGCAAAAAAAAAGTGTTTTTGGTGTAAAAAAGAAATATTTTGTAACCCTGATGCTAAGACGTTATGAAGAAAGCACAAACAAAATAACGTGGCAAACTGGGCCCCACCACAAAAGGTCTCCACCAATAGCAGCCTATCGTAAGACAGCGAGAGGTAACCACAAGCGAATCCTGTTCTGATCTGGTCGTGAGCCAACTGGTTCACAGTAGATCACGATGCTGGGAACAGGAAGTGGGCAGTACGCCCCTGTACCTCAACGCCCACCTTCTCCTATCCTCCCAACCACCTGTGCGCAAGTCTCACAGGATGCAGAACTCTCTCAGACGCCCCCCGCCCCCGCCCCCCTTCTCCTCCCTCCTCCAGCTGCACTTTAGCAAAACCACACATTAGACTTGTTTTGTACTTTTTACACTCCACTGCTCCAGTGGTGATGATTTGAACGAAAATATTATTGCATGTTTACTGGAAATTGTCTCTCCTACTATGTAATTATTAACAGTTCAATTCAGATTGAACTGTTGTTTGCTTTGAATTTTTAGGGCAATAGACTTATGAGTATTCATGAGTGTAAAGTAAACACAGTAAGCTGACATTTTTTACAAATTGGAACAGCATTCTTAACGAGCAAGGATCCGTAAAAAAGGGAGCAATCCCGTGACGTAAGCATAAACCAAACATACATGTTCATGGAACACTGATGTATCAATAATCATTGTCAAGTCTCAAATTGGTGGCAGGGCTCATTAGTATTTATACACCATTTATCAGACACAGATGTTTGAGCTGCATGTCAACATCCCTCTCATACACAATGAAAGTGTTTTGTTTTCGGGGGGAAAGAGGGAGGGGGGGTGTTACTGATGTGCAAAGCAGTATAAATAAAACAGGAATTTTGACCTTTGCTAGACACTGTGTGACCACAGAGTTCACTCTGCTCTCTGAGTGGACAGACAACAACAGGCTGGGTCATCCAAGCTCTCCCTTGATCCCTCCCTCCCTCCCTCACTCCCTCACTAAAACAATGATCTCACTCCCCTTACCAGGAATCCGCTGATTGTTTTAAAAACCTTCCACTCTCGTGTGTTTGACAGACTTCTTCTCCTTTTCCCATCAACTGGGAAGAGAAATGGGAAAAGGGAAAAACAAAGTGACGTTGGTAGGAAACGTCCTCTAGCGAGCCTGGAACTTTGGGTTCACTTGGGCTTTCAACCAATATTGTTTTAAATTACCACCCGTGACTACAAAACCCTTGTAATTCAATAAGTCTCAAAAAGCACACAGAAAAAAGAGATCTGCATTTTTTTGAGAAAAAAAAGTACTGTTGGCAGAATTATATGGAATATCATGATGAAAGAAACTGCCAAAGGCAAGGAAATGGAGGAATATCTCAACAGCTAACACCATTTCTTCCATAGTGACAATCACCAAGGCATAGGTTCAGTGGAATGCCTGTTTATTCGGAGATACCACAATTTCAATAATGTCCATCATGGAGATACATATAACTTTTTTATGGTGAGGTTTATGAGGAGAAGACCATGCATCAACTCATCCCAATTCACAAATTCTCCTCTAAATGTATTAAGTTGTTGGTGTGGGATTTGAACTTGTGAATGGATAAACGATTTAGCTAAGAAAACGAGCACAAACCCTTAGATGTAGTTAAACTCCACCGGTCTATAAAATAGAAAGCTTTAACAGCAATGTATTTCTCATTAAAGGATATGCGCAGACCTTAAATTGACATGCATGAGCTCGCATGAGTCATTTCTGCCGTCGGAGACCACAGACACTCATGCCTCTCCCAGGTGTCCTTGCTCACGTCTGCCCTATCTGAACACACCAGATCTGCTCCTCTCTCATCCAGACACTAATGTGAAACTCAAGGAGAGAGAAAAGTCTTAAAAGTACATTTTCTGGCCCAAGACCACTGATACGTTGTCAGTCTCTGACTGCAGCGGCCCATCCTGCAGTGCAGAAGAACAGAACAAAAGAGTGTCACACAGAAGGGTAAGGATATGACCTCACACTGCAGAGGAAGACAACAGACAACCGACAGCAGCCTTCTCTTGTGTCAGGCTGTGGTCTCTGAACAGCTGAACCATCCAGTGCATCAGGCTGGGTATCACACTCTACAAATGTACACGAATAGAGCAACGCTTCCAAAGCATTGGTGATCTTCACATACAAATTATTCTTAATGTAGTGGCTGGATAATGATGAATATGACCACTGCATTTTTAAGAACAAGTGAGTCTGAATGGTTGCGTATGGATGTGGGTACTACACTGAAAGTGCTGACTGTGTTCAAAGGGCTTCGGTTCCATTCTATATTTGATCCAAGAGGGGAAAATGCTGACAGAAAGAAGGACTCTAAATTTAACTAATGAGACTTCCACTATCTACTTCGCAATTCCCTCTGAAGACACGCACACACAAACTCATGCAAACACACACACACTCATGCAAACACGCACACATACACACACTAGGCACTAGAGTAAAATATCTGCAGTCTCCCACCCCGAAAATCACACCAAAACACATCTAATTTGATCAAGTGTGTAACATCCACGTCATTAACTCAGTAATCACAGCCCTCATGAGGAACCTCTGACACTCAACACCTGGAATCCAAACTGGGTGCACGACTAAATCAGACATCAGGACAGCGATTTCAGTACAGCGATGGGTCTGCCCAACCTGGGCATTTACTGTCGGAACAAGAGAGATTTGCTGCTGATAGTATTCAAGACCTTGTTCTTTTGCCCCTCAACTCAATTAAAAACACGTATCACCCAAATCCTCACATGCGTCCAGCAGCAAAAATGGAACCCAACTAATTGTGTGAAGATGAAGAACTTGACGGTTGAGCTATAAGGGCAACGAGAAATAAGAGCAGCAGACAAATAACACCTTCGCCATGGTGGTCATGTTTGCCTTTGATAATAGTGGATCCTTGAAGCTCTTTAAGGCGCTACTTGAGGTTGAGAGCTCTGCAGCTCCCTCCTTGACACCATCTTCCCTCTCTCTCCCTCTCTCCCTCTCT